>NW_027415017.1:0-18671 GCF_964106895.1 Numenius arquata
GGGGGGGGGGCGGGACCCGGCAGAGAAACCCCTGCAGGATCCGGGTGCTGCATCGAGATGGGGATTGGGGCGGGGGGGGAACAGGAAAGAGGGGGGGGGCAGCTTGAGAGCGGGAAGGGGGGGGGGGGGGGGCCGGGCCGGCGCGGGGGGGGGGGTCCCTCAAGGGGTGGGGGGGGGCAGGAAGGGGTCTGGAGGGGGGGGCGGCCCAGGAAGGCGCCGGGGCGGGCCGGGCACCTCCGGGGCGGGATCACCGGGCTCTTCCCCCCCCCCACCCCCCCCCCCGCGCGGTGCCGCAGGGCCCCCACGGCGGGGCGGGGTCCCCGGGAGCGGGAGCTACGGGGCGGGTGGGTCGGTCGATCGGTCGGTCACTCACCGGCGCGGAGGGCCCGTCGGGGCCGGGTCAGCGCCCCCCGCCGCTCCGCCGCGGGGCCAGGCGGCGGCTCGCCATGCTCGGCGGCAGCGCCGCCCGCCCTCCCGGGGCCGGGGCCAGGCCGGGCCGGGCCGGGGCGGGAGCGGAGCGCGGAGCGGGCGGGCCGGGCCTGGCGCTCCCTCCGCCCGGCGGCGGCGGCGGCGGCCCGAAGGGGGGGGGGGGGGGAGAGGGAGCGAGAGGGGGGAAGAGGGGCGGGGCGCCGCACCCGGCGCGCGCACGGCCCGCCCCCGCGCCCGCCGCCAATGGGGAGGCGCCGTGCGGGGCGCGGCCAATGGGAGCGGCCGGCGCCGCCGCCGCCGCGCGGGGCCGGTGCCTTGTCGAAGGGCGGCGTGCGGAGGGGCGGGGCGGGAGGGAGGGGCGGGGTATCAGGGGGTGTGGCCAAGGGTGGGCGGGGTCAGAGGGGGGCGGGGCCGGCGCGGGGCGGGGCCTGGGGCCCTCCCTGCGGGTGCCCTGGGGCTTCCCCCCGCGGGTCCGTAAACAGACACCCCGCGGATCCCCATCCCTATGGATCCCCCATCCCTTTGGACCCCTGATCCCTACGGATCCTAATCCCTACGGACCCCCCATCCCTACAGATCCTCCATTCTTACGGACCTCCCATCCCTATGGATCCCCCCCATCCCTATGGACTCCTCATTTCTATCCCCATCCCCAGGGATCTGCCCCATTCCCACAGATGGCCCCATCACAAGGATCCCCCATCCCTGTGGATCCCCCTCATCCCTACGAACCCCCCATCCCTATGGATCTCCCCCATCCCTATGGATCCTCCATCCCTACGGACCCCCCCATCCCCATGGATTTCCATCCCTACGGACCCCCCTTCCCTATGGATTTCCATCCCTACGGACCCCCATTCCCTATAGATCCTCCATCCCTACGGACCCCCCCATCCCCATGGATTTCCATCCCTACAGACCCCCTATCCCTACAGATCTCCCCCCCACCCCTACACCCAATGGGGGGAAAAACACTCCTCACACTTGTTTTTTTCCTAAAGTTTTATTTTTTATAGTAATGACATGAGAACAGAAACATTATTTTTCACTTTATTATACAAAAAAAAACAAAAACAAAAAAACCAACAAAACCCAAAACAAAAAAAAATAAAAACAAAAAATAAAACAAAAATAAAAGAACCGAAACCCAAGCAACCGGGGAAACCGCAGCCGCGAGGCCCCCGCGTCCCGCTCAGCCGTACAAATTCCAAGTTGGGATTATTATTTCATTTTTATTTTTATTTTTTTTTTTTTTTACATTTTTTTGTCTTTTTTTTAAACCTACAAAAACACTCTTTAAATATTAGAAAAAAAAGATGATTTTTTTTTTTGTCGCTTTTTTTTTTGGTGGTTTTTTTTTTTGTTTTTGTTTTGTGTTTTTTTTTTTGTTGCTTTTTTTTTATTTTTTTTTTTATTTTTTTATTATTTTTTAACGTAATTCACAAGAACTTCCATCTAAAGGATCCCGGGTTTTTTGTGGCAGTGCCAAAATGCACTCAGGTTCAATTCTCTTGCAGCGCAAACGCCTTTTTCCCCCAATTGTCGGCGCTGTAAGAATTTTTCATTTTTATTATTATTATTTTTTTTTTTATTATTTTTCTTTTTTAAAACAGAAAAAAAAAAAGAAAAAAAAAGATTTTTTTTTTTTTTTTTGTCTTTTTCGTTTGTTTGTTTTTTGTACTAAAAACACATCCACTAAAACACGACGGTGCTGGGGACATTCAGCAGAAAAAGGGATGGGGTCCCCTTAGGGGATGGGGGGGGGGGGAATTAAAAATTGGGAAGAAAATTAAAGGAAAATCCCAAATGGAGGCGGGGGGGGGGGGGGGGGGGCGACAGAGGGACAGACAGACAGACACGGGGGGGGGGGGTGGGCACACACCGGCTGGGTTCTCTTGGGGGCCCCGGTCCCAGGGAGGGGGACACGGGGGGATTGTCCGTGCGGGGGCACCCGGGTTCACCCCCCCACCCCACCCCGGGGTTTGGGGTCAATTTTCCCCCCAAATGGTGGTTTTTCAGCCCGATTTGAGGTGAGAGGCTGGGATGGGGGGGGGGGGTGGCGACACCCCCCCCACACCCCCAGCATTGAGGGGGTCCCTGGTTGTGTTTTGGGGGGCTTTCGTGGGGGGAACTACATTTGGGGTGCTGAGAGCAGCAAACCCGGGGGGGGGTTGGGGCTGGGGGGGCTGGGGACCCCTCCCTTACAGCCAGAAACCTCCCAAACCTCCAGCTTGCCCCCCCTCTGTGCACCCCCCTCCCCCCCCCCCCCCGGGCTGAGATTTGGGTAAAGAGAAAAATGGCTAAATTAAAGCACAGGAAAGAAAAAGCCCCTCCAGCCTCCCCCCCCCACCCCAGCATGGGGGGGGTGGGGGGGGCTAGGTGCCCCCCATCCCCTTCCCTGGGCCCCCCCAAATCCTGTCCCCCAGCCCAGCTCCTCTCCGGGGACAGGATGGGGGGGGGGGGGGGGGAAGAGGAATCAGAAGGGACAAACCTTGTGCCCCCCTCCCCTCAATGGAGTGGGGATCTTAGGGGGGGTGTCCCCAGTCGCACCGGGAGGTTTTTTTGGGGGGAGGGGGGGGGGAACAGGGTGGGGGGAACGGGAACCCTGCAGGGAGGTGCCATGGGATTGCTGGTGCTCGTGTCTGCTTAAAAAAAATGAAGGGGGGGGGGGGGGCTCCCCGACAGTGTCTGCCAGGCCCCCCCCCCCCACGCACCCACCCCGATCCCCGCGGCCCCATCCCCCTCCCAGGGGAAAGGGGGGCATTGACCCCCCCCAAAATAAACCAAAACCGCACCAATATTTACAGCATGGCCAGGGAGGGCAAAAGACGCCCGGGGGGGGGGGCAAACTGGGGGTAACCGGGGTGAAGGAAGTGCTGGCCCCCCCTGGGTTTGGGGTGAAGGGAGAGGAGCAGCTTCACCAGGGATGGAGGGGAAAATGAATGGCGGGGGGGGGGGGGGATGTGGGGGAAAGGGGGGGGGGGGGGGGAAGAAAAAATAAAAGATGGGTCTTTCTCGTTTTATAAAAAGAAAAAAAAAAAAAAGAATAAAATAAAATACAACGGCACAACAACCACCGACAACACAGAGGGGTGCTCCGGCAACACCCCCACGCCCCCCCACCCCCACCCCCTTGGTCACGCGGAGCAGCCGGGACCCCCGGCGAGGGGGGGGTGGGGGGGGCAGCCGGCACACACGCTCGCACACACACGCATTCCTTCCCCCACCCCCCCTCACCCACCCACCCCCCCCAAAAATTCATCCATCTTCCTCCCTCCCCCCCCCCCCCCCCCCGCCCCTCCCCACACCATGGTCACGGTCCGTGGCCGGCGCTCCCAAGTGCCGTGGATGCCGAGGTCCCGGTGAGCTCCCGGTGCAGCTTCCAGACTGTACAAGGGTGTTTTGTTGGGGTTTTTTTTGGGGGGGGGGGGTGGGGGGGAGGGGGGAACGACGACACACAACACCCCCCAACACACCAGGGGGGGTGCACAGAGAGGGGAAAAAGGGCAGGGGGAGAAAAGACATCGTCCCAACGGCTGAGTCCTGAGCAACTCGGCTCATGCTCCGCACCCGCTGCCTGGGGCGGGATGGGGGGGTCTGCGTGAGGGGGGTGTGTGTGTGTGTGTGTATTTTTTTTTTTTTTTCCCATTTGTGGGTTTTTTTAATAAAAAAAAAGGGGGTGGGGGTGATATTTTTTTTTTTTTCCTGTGTGGTTTTTTTGTTTTCTTTCTATAAAGTCCAGAGCTGGTAGCGAGGGTGTGGAGGGGGCGAGGACGGGGCGACCCCCCCAAAATAATGAAATCTCCAAAAAAAAAACCAAAAAAAAAAAAAAAAAAAGAAAGAAATTGCTTCCCCTCCCCTCGGTAAGGGGAGAGTAAAAGGGGGGGTGGGAGGGATGGGGGGGGGCTCACTCCCTCCTCTCCCCCCGGCCCAGGACGGGGAGCCACCCCCGGTTCCCCCCCCCCCCGTAGTGTGAGCTCGGCAGAGGGGTCCCTCCGGCCCCCGCTCCCCGGGTTGGGGGGTCCCGCGGGGGGGCTGCGGCTCGCTGGGGGGGGTAGGAGGATGAGGAGAAAGGTGTTTTTTCAGGGGGTGGGGGGGCGCTGAGGAGGGAGGTGATTCGGGACCGAAACCGAGAAACCAAACGCCGTTACTAAGAGCTCGGCGGGATCAGTTGGAGTCGGAGTCGGAGGAGTCTCCCGAGGAAGAGGAGGAGCTGCTGCTGCCCTCCGAGTCGTTGTCATCCTCATCCTCATCATCCTCATCCTCGTCATCCTCGTCATTCTGGGGAGAAGGGCGGTGGAAGAGAGGACGGGGGGGGTGGCGTTAGCGGCACGGCAGGGGGGTCCCCACTGCCATCCATCATCTCCCCTCCTTTATCCCCTGCTCGCCCTCCCCGCTGCGGCACCGGGGCAGGGCTGGAGGGGGGGGGGGGGGGGGTGGGTCCAACCCCATCCCTCCCACCCCGGGGTGGGGATGAAGGAGGGATGCAGGGCAGGAG
Organism: Numenius arquata; assembly: GCF_964106895.1. Lineage (NCBI taxonomy): Eukaryota > Metazoa > Chordata > Aves > Charadriiformes > Scolopacidae > Numenius > Numenius arquata. Next base: position 4,928 of record NW_027415017.1, read on the forward strand.
TGAGTTTGCAAGGGCTCAGCTCGGGGGTGCCGTGGGTGGGGTGTGTGGAGTGGCGTGGGGGGGTGCCGGGGAGCGTGCCGGAGCAGCGCGCGGGGGTCCTACCCTCACCTCTTGCCACTGCCTCGCTAACACGATCCGAGGGAGGGTACCCGACCCGCCTCGTGCCTCAGTTTCCCCCCTCTAAAAGCCGGGGAAGGAAGAGAGGCGTGAGCTGAGACCAACGAGGGGGTGGAAACACCTCACCTGTCCGGTGGCGAGCACAAGGCACGGACACGGTTTCTGGCCCCAGCGCCATCCAGCATACTCTGATTTCAGTTGCACCGGTGTAAAGCTTTGACTCTGGTGACTTACTCGGCATTCACACTGGCGCAAACGGAGCCGAGACCAGACTCAGTATCTCCACCAGGAAAAAGACAGGAGAATTTTTCTCTGCTTCACTTGAGGGGAGGGGAAGGGGAAGGGGGGGGAGGGGGGGGACGGCGGGCTCTGCCATAAACCCCTACCTCTACCTCCCGACGCTGCTCCTAACTACGCCCCGCGGCTGCTCCTCGCGCCCTCCCCAGGGACGCTGGGTAGGGGTTTGGGGTGTGTGTGTGGGGATCCCGGTCCCCTTCGCCTCCCCCGTGTCCCCCCCTCATCACTTCCCGGGAGCTCCTCTGCCACGGTTCTATCTGAGCCCGGGTGTGCGGACACCCCCCCCAGCCCCGGAGAAGGGTGAGTGGGGGAGGCCGGGGGGGGGGGGGGGCAAAGCGAGGGGGGTTAAGGGGCCCCAGGACAGCCCCGCCACCCGCCCCGCAGCACCCACCCACCGCAGCCCTCACCTCGTCCCCGTCCTCGCTCTCCTCCTCGCTGCTGGACTCCGAGGAGTCGCCGCCTTCCTCCGACGAGTCGCCGTTGTCGTCGTCGTCATCCTCATCATCATCCTCATCTTCCTCCTCGTCCTCCTCCTCGTCGTCATCCTCTGACTCCTGCCGGGAGGGAGGGGGTTGGCCGCGGGTGGATGCCCCGAGACACCAGCACCCATGGGTGCACCTCCCTGTCCTCGGCCACCAGCCTTTGGGTTCCTCCAGCCACCCAGCAGGACCAGGTGGCTCCTTCCCCACCCCTTGCCCGGGAGCTTTTCCCCATTTATGCTGCAAACGGCCCCAAAAAGGCTCCTGGAGGGGGTGCAAGGGGATGTCGTAGTCTTCGGGGGGGGGGCAAAAATCAGACTAGGGTGGGTTTTGAGCGCCGATTTGGGGAGGGTTTATTGTCTCAAGGATCATGCAGGTGGCAGAGAGCACCAGGGACACCTCGAGCACCAGTTCTGGGTCCCCCCCTGGGATGCCCTCCCCCTGCAAGGGAGGAGGGTGCTGAGGGGCCCCCAATGCACTTGGACTCCACTCACCGACTTGGACTGCATCGTTGGCTTCATCTTGGGGTTGGGGCCCCGGATCTTCCCTATGCTCTTGCGTTTCTGCAAGGGGGGGGGACGACACATAAATCAAAACCATTTAGAGCTGCAGGGCTCCAGTTTGGCTCCTTCCCAGTGCCCAACGCAGAGAAAACCCCACCACCAAGCTCCTACGGTGGTGAACCCCTTTGCGGGGGCTCTCCTGAGCTCGGCTCATCCACCCCACACCCCAACCTCACCCAGGGCTGATCCCAGCACCCCCCCAGACCCTCCCCCGGGTGGATACTCACGTTGGAAGTGTGTTCCTTGTAGGCAGCCCGCTCCTGGGGCGAGAGGCTCTGCCGAGACAGGGGAGAGAGTCAGGGCACAGGGATGAGCGGGGAAGGTCTAGCATGGCCCACCCCCTCCCCACTTACATTTTTTAAAGGCTTTTTAAGTTACAAAATGCCAAAAAAGGGTCTGCAGATGGTGGTGGCCCAGGGGGAGGGTGTGAGCAGAGACTACACCAAGCATTCCCAAGGACATCCAACCCCAGAGCGCCCCTGCCGGGTTTCAGGGTCCGATTCTCACCTTGAGCCAGATTTCGAGGTGCACCTTGTACTGTTTCTGCTGCTCTTCTGCCAGTTTTTTGTAGTGGTCCTTCTGGCCCTGGGAGATGCGTTGCCAGCGGCTGCCGATCTCCACCATCCGCTCCTTCAGCGGGAGGTGGTTCAGCTCCCCATTCGACAGCAGCTCCTGGGAGAACTTCTGGTAACCGTTCCTGCAAGGGGGAAGAGCGCAGAGACGGGATCAGACGGCGCCCATGGAGAACCGGGGTTTCCACCAATCATCCCACCATGGTCCAGCCCAAGTTCCTTCTGGGCTGCTCCAGGCCTTTTTGTCCCATCCCAATCCAACTTTTCAGGCTCCAGACCCCAGGTACTCACATCGGGGGTTTCTTCGGCTCTCCCTGGAACTTCATTTTCTTGGCAGAGTTGGTGGAGCACGGAGGGGCCCGCATCTCGCTCAGCTCCCTCTGAGCCGGAGGAGAGAGAGGGGTCAGGGAGACGAGGGCAGCGACAGGGACACGATGAGGGACGAGAAGGAGCAGGGACCCACCTCGTATCGCTTCTGATCCTCTGCCGCTTTTTTGATCCACATTAGCTTCTCCTTCTTCTCCATGTTGTTCCAAGTGGCCTCCATGGCCTTCAGCGCCTTCCCCCGGTCATTCTGCAAGACAGACCCCCCCATGCCATGTTACAGATGAACCCAAGATGCCAGGGGGCTACTGTCGGCTCCACCATGGACCACAGGATACCCACTCCCTTGCTGTGACCCCTGTCCTCCCCGTGGCTCCCAGCCCCAACCTGTCGCCTCGGGTGTGAAAGCCAGGGAGAAGGTCCAAGGCAATTCCTGCTGGCGGGGAGGGATGATCCCAGTTCTAGCTCCTTTCCCGGCCCACTCCTCACCTTGAAACGAGCCAGGTAGTCTCCGATGACGCTCTGTTGCCAGATCTCCTCGGCCGTCTTGGGTGATTCGGGCAGCTTCCCGCGCTCCTCTTTATCTGAGCCGTGTTTCTTCTCCGACTGTGCCTTCATCGCCGCCTCCCGTGCTTTGTACTTGGCCTGTGCAGGGTTCACAGTGGGGGTGAAGGGACAGTATGGACCCCCTCCCAGGCGCAAGCCCCCAGCCACCAAGTAGCAGGATGCTGCAGCTTCCCCCGGTGCCATCCCCACAGCAGCACCGGCAGCCCCCACCGTGCACACCCACATCTCAGGACTTCCTCCCACCAGAAAAAAAACATCAAAACAATCAAAAAACGTTCTTAAACTGCTAGGTTTTGACCCACCAGGTCACAAGAGGGAGATGGCACAGCTGGTAGCACCCATCAGTACCAAAAGCGGTGCCTGGGTGATGGCTCGCCGGAGCTGTGATGCTCCTGGGGACAATTGTCCCTAAACTGTGGTGTCTGGGGGTGAGTAAAGCCCCTTGCAGCAGGACAAGGACAGGCAGTGTCCCCCTGGACTCCTGGCGATGCCCAACGGAGACAGAGATGGAGAAGAAGGGTCGGAGATGGTACCAACCTTCTTCTTCTCGGAGAGGTCATTCCACATGCGGGCCAGGAGCCGGGTGAGCTCGCTCTCCGACAGCTCCGGCCTCTCCTCCTGCAGCTGCTTCCGCTTCTCCTCCGAGAAGATGAACATGGCGGAGATGGGCCGTTTGGGCTTCTCTGAGCTGGCCTGCAGGAGGGACACGGGGCCATGGGTGGGGGCGAGCCCACAGAGGGACCTGCCTCGCACTGGTGGCCTTCAAGCCCAGGAAAAACATGGTGAAAGAACCAAGGAATGAAGCCCTGGAAGCACGCTGAGATGCCAGCAACCCCATCCTGTGTCTCTGCCATGTGCTGCTCCATCTCCCCACTTGCCACTCTCACCTTGCCTGTCTCTGGTGAGGACTTTTTGGATGCTGGACTCGTTGCCCCTTTCCGGTTGCTGCCCAGCATCTTCTCCTCGCCTAACACCCGCTGCTGCTCCTCCTCGGGCAGGCTCTGGGTGGAGGAGAGACACCGTTAGACGGCCCGACGCTAACGAGGCTTTGATGCAATCAGGGGGTAGGGATGCTGGGGAGCAGAGGAAACTAATGCCCTCAGTTGTCCTGATCCCAAAGCCACCCCAGCCAGGGCCACCATCAAGCCCTGGGCAAGCTTGGGGGTCCCCACACCTGTGCCACCCCCTCGCCAGGCAATGTCACTCCTCCCCAGCCCTGTCCCCTCCCTGGCTCAGTCTCATCTGCTTCCTCTCTGCAACAGCAGGGCGGGCAGGTGCCCAGATCCGGGCACACCCCTGGGTTTTCCACCCCCCTGCCCTTTGCAGCCGCAGCCGGGGCCACGTCACGTCCGCCCGGGGACCGAGCGTGACACTGGGACAGCCTCGGTGCAGCTCCCCCCACCTACGCCCCAGCCAAGGGAAGGAAGCGAGAGACTCGCTGCCGCCTGCAAAGCCACAGCCGACAACGGCAACCACGCCTCTGCTCACCCCCCTGCTTCCATCTCCCAGTGCCCAACTGGAAGACACTGGGTCAGGCATTAGGGCAGCTGGGAAAGGGTCAAGACCCTGCAGACATCTCTGCGCAGCACCCATGGCTGGGTCCAGCCAGGTTTTGGGGGGAGCAGAATGGGGCAGCATCAGTGCCCCCGTTTAACCCATCTCAGCCCCTGGCCAGGGGTCCCTCCCCATATTTGGGGTCTCCAGCACCCCCCCATCACTCACCTCCAGGAAGCGGAGCAGCTCGATCTCGTAGTCTTTCTTTTTCTGGAGGGAGATGGAGATGAGCAGTTACACAGAGATTCCCTCACCCCATCCCTGCCTCATGCAGTCCCCAACCCGGCCTCAGTCCCCTGGGCAGCAGCATCCTCCACCCAGACCCTCTGCTGGTCCCACACACATGGACTGGGGAGACAGAGGACCAAGGGAGGTGACCGAGGACCTCTTGGCTGTCAAGATGACAAGAACCAGCACTGAGGAAGGGCGAGGGGCTCATTTCTAGCGAGATTTGTAGACCAAATCCTCCCATCCTACTCCCCTCTCCCCACAGCCCTGCTGCTCTTCTGCCCATCCACCCATCTGTCCACCCATCTGTCCACCCTGGGCCACTCACCTGATCACACTTTTTGTGGTACGCGTCCTTTTCCTTCTGGGAAAGCAGCTTCCACTGCTGACTGCACAGCACCATCCGCTCGGTGCTGGGCACGTCTTTCATGTTGGCCATCAGCTCTGCGCAGTACAGGGAGTAGCTATTCCTGCAACCCAAGGAGGGACCCAGCATGAGGGACAACCCACCTCGCTCACATCCCCTCTGCGGAGCTGGCTGGGTGCTAAAAGCCCCCCAAGACCCCCTGTACTCCTCGGGGAGTCCACAGTGAAGTGCTGTGCCAGAGGTGTCTGCATTTTAGGGATGCTGGGGTTGCATTATGCCCTAACCCAGAGCATCACCATAAACCTCGCTCAGATCCCCGTTGACATTCGACTCATTGACAGCCCATGCCCATGGTATCAGAAAATTATGCTCTCGGGGCTCTCAAAGCCAGGCAGAGCCTCAGTTTCCTCATTAGCACGGACCCAATAGCTTGGAGAGAGGACACATCGCTCACAGCCGAACGTGGAGGGACACTACTCACGGAGGGGGCTTTGTGGGTCGGCCATCGAACTTGTCTTTGAGCTGGCGCTCGGCCTTGGTGAGGGTGGAGCGGGTGATGCCCTCCTCGCTGATGTTCAGCTCGGGGTGCTTCTGGATGTAGTCCCGCATGATCTCCTGCAAAGGAGGAAGAGCCATCAGCAGAGGGGCCCCAATCCCCGCCTTGCTGGGGGCCGGAGGAGGAGGAGAGAGAAGCCAACCATCGCCCTAATCATCTCCCCAGGGATTACTTCTCCCTTCCCCAAATGTCGCTGGAGGAGGCAGTGCTCAGACTCACTAGGGACCTGAAGGGATCTATCTGAACCCCCATGCTGGCTATCGGATGAGGCTGGCTAGCCGCAGGTGGCTAGCGGCCGGGAGGCAGAGTGGCTCAGAGTGAACGTAGGGACGAGTGTGGAGGGGGAACGGGTGAGGCTGCTCCCTACCTCGTACTCCTTCCGCTGTTCCAGGGCCTTATGAATCCATTTCAGCCTCTTTTTATCCGAGAGTTGAGACCACTGCTTGCCCAGCGACTCTTTCACCTCCTTCGTGGTGGCCTGAAAACCCAAAGCCAGAGGTGAGGGCAGAGGGGTAAAATCCAAAAAAATAAGAAGAGGACAAAAAATTAAAAAATAAAAATAAAAAAAAAAAGGCAAAAATAGTGTGGGCCGCCGTCTTGGACCAGTGGCACCCAGCTTGGGGCCACAGGGCGGCTACAAGCCGAGCTGGCGGCCAGGGAAGGGGGTGTGTGCGAGTGTGGGGCTTGGCCAGAGGTGGGTGTCTACGCTGGAAATCTTTCCTGCCCTGACTCAGGCTGTGGTCACCCCTTCAACTTGCAGGTAAAAAAAAAAAATACTGGGGTCCGTCTGTGTCCCCCAGAGCCTCTTCCAGATGTGCAGAGCCCTTTCTTACCTCCGTCCAGACTGTTGGGAGCTCCTAGAGGTGTCTTCCATCCCGTTCCCCCCCTGCCCCTAAAATGCTTCTCTCCTTTCCCCCTCCTCTCCCCCCAGCAGCGGGGTCCAGGACCCCTTCCACACTCACGCTCACACGCACTCCCACCCACCGTACTCACATCTGGACGCACTTTCAAGTAGATCTTCTTCTCGTGGTTGTACCACAGCTGCTGGGGGGTCTTGGGTTTTTCAGGGACGTCGGATTTCTTGGCGTTCTGGATGAGATCCGGGTGATCTTCCCTTTACCCGGCAGGTAGGCGGGGAAGGGAGAGCGTTACGGAGGTCGCAGGTGGAAGGAGAACACCCCCTAAACCTCTCCCGCTAAGGGGTAACCATCACTCCATGGGCTCAGATACGGGGGGGGATCCCCAAAAAGAGCTGGAGGGTTTTAGGAATTATTTGAGTTTGCCCCTCCCTGGGGGAGCATCAGCTACGAGCTTCCCCTTTACTAGGCTGGGCTGGGCTGCATCCCTGGAGCATTGGGAATGCCAGGAACCACCTGGGTTACAGCAACCATGTTCACAGGGAAGGTCTGGGGGGAATGGGGTGGTCGCTTCAGGCTCCTGCCCTCCCCCTTGCAGACCCTAACCCCCAGAGCGCGGCTGCTCCTCCGCTCTCTCCCCCTCGCCAAGTCTCCCAGCTGCAGGGCTGCTCCCAGCAAAGCTGCTCCCAGCTTTTCCTTGCTCTATTTTTTTTTCCATCATCCCCCCTTCCCTTCTGCTTTCAAGCCGCAGCGCCCATCGGGGCTTCCTCTGGGAGCTACATGCAAAGGGAGAGGGGAGACTGGGTCTGCCTGGGCGGGGGGGCCCAGGAAAACACTGTGGGGCTGCCTGCTCACCTGAACCTCGCCAGGTTCCTCTCAAACTCCTGCTTCTCTCGCTGGAAGTCCTGGATATATTTCATCTGGGGACACAAAACCACCAGGGAGGTGGAGAGGGACATCAGCACCGGGGAACGGGCAGGTAGATATATAACCCTGTTGATTGGACACCCCAGCACCCCCAAAGGGACTTGAGGGCTCTCCAGCCCATCAGACTGGCCCTGCGTCTCCCAGCTGAAGGTTTCCAGCCTGCCCAAGGATTTGGAGGCAGGATCTCTCCTCTCCCAAGCAGCCCTGGGCAAGAGGGCACAGCAGGACTTTGTGATCTGGACCTTTCCTGCCGGTGGCAAATCCACCCAGACCAAGAGTTGGGGCACCCAAAATGCCTGTCCAGGATCTCCAGGCTCTGGCCAAGCCCAGGGCCACCTCCAGAGCTGGAGATGGGCAGCTGTCCTCCTCCCAGCATCTCGCACGGCTGGGAGAAGAGCCTGTCCCTCCGTCCCTCGCTCGGGCAGGGCGGCCACGACAGAGCGTGTGATTTAACCCCAGCGTTTAAATACAGATCCACCCAACAGCAAAGTCACCATCCAGGTCCGTCTGGAAGAGATGGACCAACGGATGGACCCAGCCAGCCTCCACCCCACGGATCTTGGGAACCAGGACAGGAAAAGGAAGGGAAGACTTACTGGTCTGACAAGACTAAAAAAGCACCAGGGCTTCTCCCATTGAGAACCAGATTAAACCCTCACCAGGCAGAGGCTGGGCTCTGCTGGTTTTACTGGGAGAGCTGGGCAGGCAGAGCCCAGCACGCAGAGTCACACAAGGGGCTTGTTGACTCCCCCCTCCCCGTACCTTTTTCTTCTCGGGAAGCTCCTTGTATTTCTTGGATAGGATCTTGGTGAGATCCAGGTTGCTCATTTCGGGGTGAAGCTTGGCATATTTGGCCCGCTTCTCCATGAAGAAGCGGAAATAGGGAGTCAGGGGCTTCTTGGGGAAGTCGGGGTGTTTCTGGGGAGACAGCAGAGGGGCAGACACTGACTGCAGAGCCTGTGGCACTGTGGAGGGCATAGCCAAACCCCGCCAGCTCCCAGTTCCCCCCAGTACTAGGGGAGACCTGCCTCCATCCAGCCCCGCTGGTGATCCGGCTCCCTGAGATGGGAACAGCCCGGCTTTGCAGGCAAGGGGGCGGGGGGAAATGCTGGGAACAACGCTCCCTTCCCCAGGAACTACAATATCCCAGGGCTGGGTATCTTGGGAGCAGCCTCCAGCCATCCAGAGCTGTTGTGCCTCAAGAGGGAAAACTGAGGCAGGAAGAGGGGACAGGATCCACCTCCCGGAGGCACAGCATTGGCTGCCCCGGGGCCACCCGGCCCAAAGCAGCACCCCACCCGACCCGGCAGGCCAGGAATAGGACAGCAGCTTCCCGGCCCCCCCCAGTGCTAAACTTGGACGCAGGCTGCCAGCAATAGAGCCGGCCATATTAAATGTACCCTGGACTTGGCCCGTGCCCAGCGCCCGCGGCCTCTGGAGCCTTGGGCAGCCGGCCGCGGGGATTACGGGCGGTGAGGTGCCTGCAGGGGCTCCAGCTGCAGAGCCATGAGGGTCTGGGGTACCACACGGGTGACAGACCCCCGTCCCGGGGAAAGGGGAGATCCCCCTCTAGGGCCCGACCCCAATTCCTGCCCGATACCTTGAGCTTTTTGCCCTTGTAAGGATTCTTCACATGCTCTTCAGCGTCCATAATGAGCTCCGTGAGGGTCCGAAACTTCCTCACCTGCGGGTTTAACGAAGGGCCACAAATGTGAACAGGCTGCGGGTGGGAGACAGGGCAGATCCCTGCTCAGTACCACATAAACCCACAGGGTTTCGTGATGCCACCGCACAAACAACCCGTCCCCGCACCTCCGAAGGGTTCACAATGCCACCGGCAGCAGGACAGCATCAGCACTAAGGGCTGAGGACTCGGGGCGTTGAATTTGAGCAATTCAAACAGCCCTGGGAAGCCACCGGGATGCTTGGTCCCTCTGGACCCTTCAAAGAGCCCTGGGAAGCCACCGGGATGCTTGGTCCCTCTGGACCCTTCAAAGAGCCCTGGGAGGTCACCAGGATGCTCCGTCCCTCTGGACCCGTCCCGCCGCTTACCTCGTTAGAAATCTCCATCCACTTCATCTTGCACATCTCCCCCGAGAAGTCCTTGAAAGCCACTTTCTCCCAATCCAGGTGGGATTCGGTGGTTTTGAACTTGCTCCCGTCGTTGGAGGGCAGGTTATTCTTCATGCACTCCAGCAGAGTCAGCATGTCCTCCTGCGACCAGCGGTCTGAGCGGCAAAGAAACAGGCTCAGCAGCGGCGACGGGCAGGAGGACATGGGGACTACAGCTCCCGGCGTGCAGCTCCGGACCCCGCACGCCGGGACACGTAATCTCCACACGCTGCCTTCTCCAGACGAAAGATCAAAAGGGACGTGGCTGTTTCCATCACCCTCCAGCAATTTTTCTACGGGCCAAAACGATCCCGGGCAAAGCTAGAAAATCCACTGGGTGCAAACCAGAGAGACTCGCTCATCCCAGAACGCCATCAGATAAGGTGATGGCTCTGCAGAGCAGAGGGGTATCTCCTGCGGGAACAAAGCCCTGCGGAGCAAGACAGGAACAACGTGCTCTCCAGCCAAGGAGGAATGGGAAAACCCACTTTTTAAGTGGAAAAGAGGTGTTCGGAGCAATGGGAAACCCCCTGGCGCTGCTTTTCCTGCAATTTGGAAGGAATTGCCATCACCTGGGACCTAGCTCCATGTTGACCTCTGCCAAGGTCAATGCTCAGATACCACAGAGCTGGGGGGGGGGAAGCAGAGCCCAGCACAGCCCCCACCGTCTCGCAGCGGGGTCCCCGCCAGTGCAGGGGTGATGGTTATGCCACCCTAATGTCCCCCGAGCTGCTGGGAGGAGCACCCCCAGCTTCCATCCGGACAAGTTGCCGGGATGGTGGGACGAGCACGGGGTGAAGCCGGGGAGCCCAGAGCAACCAGGATGGGCAGTAGGAATGATACCCCAGCACCGAAGGGCCCATCCAGCATCAGTTTTGGGGCTGCTTCCTCGGCAGGGGAATTCCGCTGCCGGGCTGGGGAGAGGAGCCCCGGGTGCTCTGCAAACATGAGTGGCCCTGGGGACAAGCAGCGGGTCCTGGGAGCGGAAAGAGAGGTCCCCTGGGGACGGACTGGAGGAGGAGCAGAGCCCCAAGTCGCACGCCCACGCAGCTCTGTCTGCTACAGCAGGGGACGGGCATACAAGCCCAAGGGCTCCTGGCCACGGGACCGGCTCTCCACGGTGTCCCCTGCCCCACGTCACTGCCACGGCAAAGACAAGGGCAGAAGGACCACAGAGCATCCCGGCGAGATGGGGACAGCGCAGTCCGTCATGGATTTGAGGGGAGTATCTCTCCCTCCACCCCCAGGAAGGAAAAACAAGCCCCCAGAAATACTTCTCCCTCTGCTCAAACTCATCACGCACGAAACCACCACCTCTGCCTCCACCTCCTGCCTCTGCATCGGTCCGGTGAAGGGCAAATCCCCCCGCCCCGAACCCCAAATGCGAGCGAGGGATGTTAAAGGCCACGTGGGACCCACAGCTGGCGGGGGGAGCACAGCCAGGACCTGTCCCCCCACCCCATTTCACCTCCTGGACCAGGCTCAGGGGTCAAGGCTTGAACAGTTTGGAATCTGGACGGTCTCCATAGTTACCTCATCAGGACCGTTAGGGATTAATTGGGGGGAGGGGGAGAAGATGGAAAGAGCCCCCACATAAAGGAGGGAGCCCAGGGGCTCAGGACACGTCTCCACACTCCCGGCTTCAGAGCTCCAAAATGTCACAAAGAGCAAAAAGAGAAGGGAAAGCCCCAGCCCCGGCAGTGCCTGGGGGGATACCAAGCTGGGGGGGCACCAAGCCCTAGATTTTTTCTTCCTATTTTTCCCCCCATCCACTTTCCAGACACACACCCCCCCCCAGGCAAGGACCAACGAAGCAGAATCAGGCCGTGAAGCTGGTGCCGGCTTTACTTGCATAAATCAGGAGAAATAACCAAAAGCAGCACGGCCAGGAAAACCAAGTGGGGATGGAGAAAGGGATGAGACCTGCCCCCCAAAACCTGCCCCCCATCAACAAGCCCCATGCCTCAGTTTCCCCCCTCCAACGCAGCAACGCCGCAAGACCTTTGGCCCCGCGTGACCCCCCTCCCCCCCCCCAAAAAAATAACCACAACCCACAGAAATACATTAAAAAACTGTGGAAACCTCCCAAAAGCTGCACCGGCAGCGGGGTAGGGACCCCACGCTCAGCATCCCCCCCCCCCCCCCCGCAACCCTCTGGCCGGGGTTTGCCGAAAAACGCCGGAATTGCGGATTTCACCCGCCAAGATGAATGGGGCTGCCTGTGCCCTGGGACCAATTTATCCCCGGCTCTCCTGGCATCGGCCGGGCCGGGTCTATATTAGGAAAGCTGCCCCGGTGTAATTAAATCCAGCTCAAGACCCGGCGAAGGACACGTGCTCCGGCTGGGTTCGCTCGGGGCAACAAACCCACTGCGGCAAGGGAGGAAAAATGGGGGGGACCAGGGGGTGAGGAGCACCGGATCGCTCTCCTGGGGGTTTCGGGGGGGGACACACATGGGGATTTTTTGGGGTAGCAGAACCCTGCTGCCCAAATAAAACAAATAACATCCTTTTTTTTTTTTTTTCTCCTTGTTTTCCTCCCCCTTTTCCAATAAAAGCTGAACCTCTGATGTCATCCCCGGGGTCTGGAAGCTGGAGGCCCAAGGTAACGGCTCCGGCTTTTAATGCAGCCCAGATGTGAGCGGGGAAGGCAGCACCTCTATGTGCCAGCCCCCCCCCCTAAACCCCCCCAAACCCTCCCAAAACACCCCCCACCCAAAAACAGCATCATCCCCGCTGCCGTGAGCCGGAGGGGCTGCCGGTGCACCGGCACAAGCATCCGTACACTCCAGGATGGGGAAGAAGCAAATGCCCCACGGTGGGGGTATTCCCGTGGGACCCCCTGGGAATGGGAGGGGGGGGTGTGTGCGGGGGGGGTGTCTGTGGCGGTGTGCGGGGGGGGCTCACTCACCTTGGTTTTTGGGAGCTGTCATTTCCAAGTCTGCAGGGCACTCGGCTTCGCCGTTCATCCTCCACCTGCCTGCGCCCACGCCGGCTCCCTCGCGTGCTACCCGAGATCACTCGGCTCTGGAAGCAGAGGGAGACCCCCGCTAGGCACCCCCCCAATGCCGGGGGAGGGCACCCCAACCCCTGTCGGGGAGCAGGGGGGCCTCACCCAGGTGTCCTCCCCCCCCCCCAAGATGAATGGGGTACTGGGATCCACCCCACAGCCAGCCCTGAGAGATTTGGGGGGGGGTTTGGAGAGGGGGTGAAGGGAGATGGGGGGGGGTAAGATCCTGGAGGGGTTGAGGAGGGGGGATCCGGAATGGCGGCACAATTCCCCTATTACTCCATGCAGGGGGAGGAGAAAAGGGGGAGTGAGCAGGGAGAAAGGGTTGGGAGGATGTCTTGGGGGGGGGATCTGGATGTCTCGGGGGGGGGGGATCTGGGGATCCAGGATCTGGGGGGGATCCCCATAGATCCGAGGGGAGAAGGGTCCAGGGGTTCTCCCTGAGGTGGGGTGGGAGGGATCCATAAATCCTGGGGTCAGGGAGCCAACAGGACTCCAAAGGATCTCCCAAGGGGAGGTCACCCCCCCACCCCCCCAAAAAAGGGGGGGTCTCAAAGGGACACCACAGATCCAGTGAGATCCTTGCCTTGGGGGGGGAGGGACACGAACAGGATCCAAGATCCAAGGAGGGAGGCGCCCATTTGGGGAGCTCCCCATGGCCTGGGGGATTTGGGGCTCTCCTGAGGGGAAGAGGACAACCCAGGGGGAGATATTTCAATAGGGGGGGCTCTAAGGGAAGGAACCCCCCCCAGATCCCAGGGGGGAGGGATCTTACAGCTCCAAGGGGGAAACAGGGGAGAGGCCTCGCTGGGGGGGACCCCAGAGTTTGGGGGGGATCCCTGGGGGGTGAGCAGGGCCGGAGCCCTGAGGAGGGATGGCCCCAGGGGGACAGGCCGCAGGCCCGGGGCAGGAGGGACAGGCCCCAGGCCTGGGGGGGGGGGTCCCAGAGGGAATCCAGGCCTGGGGGGGGGATCCCAGCTATGTTAGGGTGGGATCTTGAAGGGGGGGGGGATCCAGGCCCTTGGGGGGTCTGGGAGAGACCTGGGCCTGCGGAGGGGTCCCGGGGTGGGGGTGCAGGCCCTGGACCGGAGGGAGGATCACCCCCGGGGGGCCATGAGGGATCACCCTGAGGGGGAGCAGGCCCCAGCACGCCCCCGGGGGGGGGGATGATTGGGAATCACTCCAGGGGACCAGCCCCCAGGGGTGGGAGCAACC
>NW_027415018.1:0-151823 GCF_964106895.1 Numenius arquata
GGAGACATTTCCAATTCTCTTTGATCCTAACAGTTCTAATTCTTGAGGGTCCCAAGACAGCGTAACATTCAAGCTATTAAGGAGCGTGGCGCTACAATTACTAACGTTCTGGGAATTAGTGCAGTTCTGCTTACTATACTTGCTAAAGTCTTCTACCTTAAAACCGGGTACTCCTATCAAACATGTCCGAAAATGCTCTGTAGCAGATGCAAGCGATAGACAAAAGGCTTGTTGTCCTGTCTTATTCGCCCAGGTGACCCACATGTTTTCCTTAGGTTCAATCTTGTGGACGGTCATTACCGCTGGGATCAATATCCCCCGGGTCAGGATCTTGAAAATCTTGGTTGTCAGGCGGATCATGTCGAGTCAGAGCAGGTTTTACAGCTCGACTGGGCACCCACACTGTACCGCAATCTGTGGAGACACACATATAACTTCGACAATTAAATATAACAGGAAGAGGCCCCATCCAAATTCCAGAGACTGGATCTTTATACATCACTTTGAGTTGCGGGAGTATTGTTGTACTATTGAACTTAAGGTTTTGATGCTTCCTCTCGATCATCCATGAGACAGAGAAAGTTCAACGTAAATAGCACACGATGTAGCCTTTGCTGAGCATCTGTCTCTACTCCCTTCTGTTTACCTAGATAGTCCATCAATACTTGATGAGTGCGTTCCACTATTCCTTGTCCCGTAGGCGAATATGGGATCCCTGTCATGTGATCAACACTCCATCTTAGCAAAAAATTTCTATCCTTTTGACTAACATAAGCAGGCCCATTATCAGACCTGCTGGAACTTATCCAGCAGAGGGACTCGAAAATGATTGCAGGGACGGAGAACCTCCCCTAAGAAGAGAGGCTTGAGAGAGCTGGGGTTGTTCAGCCTGAAGAACAGAAGGATTCGGGGAGACGTAGCAGCCTTCCAGTACCTGAAGGGAGAATACAGGAGAGCTGGATGGGGAATATTTTTCAGGAGATGTACTGACAGGACAAGGGATAATGGTATAAATTAGAAGAGGGGAGATTTAGATTAGATATTAGTAGGAAATTCTTTCCTGTGAGCGTGTGTCGGAGTGAGAGATGGACCCGGAGTAATGATGAGTCTCTATATGAGTATGGTCTTTCTCCCTTTTTTCAAGTATTCACAAGACAGACAAGCAGAGCACGCACTAGCGACAGCTATCTGATTGGCTTACAGTCTCTGTTCACGCGCCTAGAGCGCTCACACTATTAGTGCAGAGCTCTTATCCACGCGCAGCAGATGATTCTCTATCTCCCGGAGGCAGTACCGCTTATCACCTATTTATCATGTAGCTACTTCTTCATACTTCTGTTTCTCAAGGACAGTTCACAGCCTCCTCCAGGATTTCATCCCTATCAAAGACTGGGTTGCTCATTGTAATCAAGTCGTGCCCTTTTTCACTCAGCCATTCATCCACAATTCCCCCTTCTTGTTTTTGAGCAATCCAGGCTTGGTTTACTACTTTTAACATAGCTCTCTTAATACAACTAAGCACTAAACGTAAGCATAGAACTATAATCATAAGAATTATTATAATGCGCAAGCCTTCAAAAGCAAGCCTACTAACCATTGTGTCATATTCCAAAACAAGGTAGCCACCTATCTAAAAACCCATGGTTTTGATGAATTTTGTTTGCATGCTCATTTAAGTACTGCAACTGTTTATGAATTGATACGCTGTGATCGGAAAATTCATACAGCACATGCCTTCAAAATCCTCGCAACCATGACCTTGAGCTAATAGCAAAAAGTCAATTGCCGCTCTATTCTGCAAAATAAGCTATTTTGATCTCCTAACAGAGTTTCTATTACCTCAGTGGTGACTTTAGCTTGTTTTTCAGCCCAAAAAGCTAACCGTCCTATCTCCTTCAAAGCTCTGCCTGCTGCTGCCCCAGGTACAAACATGGATAAAAACACTCTCTCAGTGGGATTGAGTACAGTAACTTCATCATTGCAATTTGGTGTGAGAATAATGACCGCCCGTTTCGTACGTGCGGTGTTTTCTCCCTTGGTCACATTTTTTCACCAGTTTTGATTTGGGGACAACAACGTTAATTTGCCAAGAAAACATGGACCATCTATCGCATTTTTCGGAATTCCCTGCCATGCCCTGTCACCACACATCAAAAACACGTCTGGCGGCAAGGCTTTTGGGGTGCCATTGTTCCAAATTTGCTGTTCCGCTTTCATTTCAACCCTAAGGGCTCCCAGTCCTTGTTTTGATGTGTCATTTGTGCCACAAAATGCGCCTTTATATCTATAGTCATAGTAGTTTCCTTTCGGAGAGACGTTTGTCCACCCCGTCCAATTAAATGTTCGATAGTAATTTACGCCAGTAAAGGCAGGTCCTCCAAAAAATATGCAGGCTTGAGTCCAGTTCTGGGAGACATTTCCAATTCTCTTTGATCCTAACAGTTCTAATTCTTGAGGGTCCCAAGACAGCGTAACATTCAAGCTATTAAGGAGCGTGGCGCTACAATTACTAACGTTCTGGGAATTAGTGCAGTTCTGCTTACTATACTTGCTAAAGTCTTCTACCTTAAAACCGGGTACTCCTATCAAACATGTCCGAAAATGCTCTGTAGCAGATGCAAGCGATAGACAAAAGGCTTGTTGTCCTGTCTTATTCGCCCAGGTGACCCACATGTTTTCCTTAGGTTCAATCTTGTGGACGGTCATTACCGCTGGGATCAATATCCCCCGGGTCAGGATCTTGAAAATCTTGGTTGTCAGGCGGATCATGTCGAGTCAGAGCAGGTTTTACAGCTCGACTGGGCACCCACACTGTACCGCAATCTGTGGAGACACACATATAACTTCGACAATTAAATATAACAGGAAGAGGCCCCATCCAAATTCCAGAGACTGGATCTTTATACATCACTTTGAGTTGCGGGAGTATTGTTGTACTATTGAACTTAAGGTTTTGATGCTTCCTCTCGATCATCCATGAGACAGAGAAAGTTCAACGTAAATAGCACACGATGTAGCCTTTGCTGAGCATCTGTCTCTACTCCCTTCTGTTTACCTAGATAGTCCATCAATACTTGATGAGTGCGTTCCACTATTCCTTGTCCCGTAGGCGAATATGGGATCCCTGTCATGTGATCAACACTCCATCTTAGCAAAAAATTTCTATCCTTTTGACTAACATAAGCAGGCCCATTATCAGACCTGCTGGAACTTATCCAGCAGAGGGACTCGAAAATGATTGCAGGGACGGAGAACCTCCCCTAAGAAGAGAGGCTTGAGAGAGCTGGGGTTGTTCAGCCTGAAGAACAGAAGGATTCGGGGAGACGTAGCAGCCTTCCAGTACCTGAAGGGAGAATACAGGAGAGCTGGATGGGGAATATTTTTCAGGAGATGTACTGACAGGACAAGGGATAATGGTATAAATTAGAAGAGGGGAGATTTAGATTAGATATTAGTAGGAAATTCTTTCCTGTGAGCGTGTGTCGGAGTGAGAGATGGACCCGGAGTAATGATGAGTCTCTATATGAGTATGGTCTTTCTCCCTTTTTTCAAGTATTCACAAGACAGACAAGCAGAGCACGCACTAGCGACAGCTATCTGATTGGCTTACAGTCTCTGTTCACGCGCCTAGAGCGCTCACACTATTAGTGCAGAGCTCTTATCCACGCGCAGCAGATGATTCTCTATCTCCCGGAGGCAGTACCGCTTATCACCTATTTATCATGTAGCTACTTCTTCATACTTCTGTTTCTCAAGGACAGTTCACAGCCTCCTCCAGGATTTCATCCCTATCAAAGACTGGGTTGCTCATTGTAATCAAGTCGTGCCCTTTTTCACTCAGCCATTCATCCACAATTCCCCCTTCTTGTTTTTGAGCAATCCAGGCTTGGTTTACTACTTTTAACATAGCTCTCTTAATACAACTAAGCACTAAACGTAAGCATAGAACTATAATCATAAGAATTATTATAATGCGCAAGCCTTCAAAAGCAAGCCTACTAACCATTGTGTCATATTCCAAAACAAGGTAGCCACCTATCTAAAAACCCATGGTTTTGATGAATTTTGTTTGCATGCTCATTTAAGTACTGCAACTGTTTATGAATTGATACGCTGTGATCGGAAAATTCATACAGCACATGCCTTCAAAATCCTCGCAACCATGACCTTGAGCTAATAGCAAAAAGTCAATTGCCGCTCTATTCTGCAAAATAAGCTATTTTGATCTCCTAACAGAGTTTCTATTACCTCAGTGGTGACTTTAGCTTGTTTTTCAGCCCAAAAAGCTAACCGTCCTATCTCCTTCAAAGCTCTGCCTGCTGCTGCCCCAGGTACAAACATGGATAAAAACACTCTCTCAGTGGGATTGAGTACAGTAACTTCATCATTGCAATTTGGTGTGAGAATAATGACCGCCCGTTTCGTACGTGCGGTGTTTTCTCCCTTGGTCACATTTTTTCACCAGTTTTGATTTGGGGACAACAACGTTAATTTGCCAAGAAAACATGGACCATCTATCGCATTTTTCGGAATTCCCTGCCATGCCCTGTCACCACACATCAAAAACACGTCTGGCGGCAAGGCTTTTGGGGTGCCATTGTTCCAAATTTGCTGTTCCGCTTTCATTTCAACCCTAAGGGCTCCCAGTCCTTGTTTTGATGTGTCATTTGTGCCACAAAATGCGCCTTTATATCTATAGTCATAGTAGTTTCCTTTCGGAGAGACGTTTGTCCACCCCGTCCAATTAAATGTTCGATAGTAATTTACGCCAGTAAAGGCAGGTCCTCCAAAAAATATGCAGGCTTGAGTCCAGTTCTGGGAGACATTTCCAATTCTCTTTGATCCTAACAGTTCTAATTCTTGAGGGTCCCAAGACAGCGTAACATTCAAGCTATTAAGGAGCGTGGCGCTACAATTACTAACGTTCTGGGAATTAGTGCAGTTCTGCTTACTATACTTGCTAAAGTCTTCTACCTTAAAACCGGGTACTCCTATCAAACATGTCCGAAAATGCTCTGTAGCAGATGCAAGCGATAGACAAAAGGCTTGTTGTCCTGTCTTATTCGCCCAGGTGACCCACATGTTTTCCTTAGGTTCAATCTTGTGGACGGTCATTACCGCTGGGATCAATATCCCCCGGGTCAGGATCTTGAAAATCTTGGTTGTCAGGCGGATCATGTCGAGTCAGAGCAGGTTTTACAGCTCGACTGGGCACCCACACTGTACCGCAATCTGTGGAGACACACATATAACTTCGACAATTAAATATAACAGGAAGAGGCCCCATCCAAATTCCAGAGACTGGATCTTTATACATCACTTTGAGTTGCGGGAGTATTGTTGTACTATTGAACTTAAGGTTTTGATGCTTCCTCTCGATCATCCATGAGACAGAGAAAGTTCAACGTAAATAGCACACGATGTAGCCTTTGCTGAGCATCTGTCTCTACTCCCTTCTGTTTACCTAGATAGTCCATCAATACTTGATGAGTGCGTTCCACTATTCCTTGTCCCGTAGGCGAATATGGGATCCCTGTCATGTGATCAACACTCCATCTTAGCAAAAAATTTCTATCCTTTTGACTAACATAAGCAGGCCCATTATCAGACCTGCTGGAACTTATCCAGCAGAGGGACTCGAAAATGATTGCAGGGACGGAGAACCTCCCCTAAGAAGAGAGGCTTGAGAGAGCTGGGGTTGTTCAGCCTGAAGAACAGAAGGATTCGGGGAGACGTAGCAGCCTTCCAGTACCTGAAGGGAGAATACAGGAGAGCTGGATGGGGAATATTTTTCAGGAGATGTACTGACAGGACAAGGGATAATGGTATAAATTAGAAGAGGGGAGATTTAGATTAGATATTAGTAGGAAATTCTTTCCTGTGAGCGTGTGTCGGAGTGAGAGATGGACCCGGAGTAATGATGAGTCTCTATATGAGTATGGTCTTTCTCCCTTTTTTCAAGTATTCACAAGACAGACAAGCAGAGCACGCACTAGCGACAGCTATCTGATTGGCTTACAGTCTCTGTTCACGCGCCTAGAGCGCTCACACTATTAGTGCAGAGCTCTTATCCACGCGCAGCAGATGATTCTCTATCTCCCGGAGGCAGTACCGCTTATCACCTATTTATCATGTAGCTACTTCTTCATACTTCTGTTTCTCAAGGACAGTTCACAGCCTCCTCCAGGATTTCATCCCTATCAAAGACTGGGTTGCTCATTGTAATCAAGTCGTGCCCTTTTTCACTCAGCCATTCATCCACAATTCCCCCTTCTTGTTTTTGAGCAATCCAGGCTTGGTTTACTACTTTTAACATAGCTCTCTTAATACAACTAAGCACTAAACGTAAGCATAGAACTATAATCATAAGAATTATTATAATGCGCAAGCCTTCAAAAGCAAGCCTACTAACCATTGTGTCATATTCCAAAACAAGGTAGCCACCTATCTAAAAACCCATGGTTTTGATGAATTTTGTTTGCATGCTCATTTAAGTACTGCAACTGTTTATGAATTGATACGCTGTGATCGGAAAATTCATACAGCACATGCCTTCAAAATCCTCGCAACCATGACCTTGAGCTAATAGCAAAAAGTCAATTGCCGCTCTATTCTGCAAAATAAGCTATTTTGATCTCCTAACAGAGTTTCTATTACCTCAGTGGTGACTTTAGCTTGTTTTTCAGCCCAAAAAGCTAACCGTCCTATCTCCTTCAAAGCTCTGCCTGCTGCTGCCCCAGGTACAAACATGGATAAAAACACTCTCTCAGTGGGATTGAGTACAGTAACTTCATCATTGCAATTTGGTGTGAGAATAATGACCGCCCGTTTCGTACGTGCGGTGTTTTCTCCCTTGGTCACATTTTTTCACCAGTTTTGATTTGGGGACAACAACGTTAATTTGCCAAGAAAACATGGACCATCTATCGCATTTTTCGGAATTCCCTGCCATGCCCTGTCACCACACATCAAAAACACGTCTGGCGGCAAGGCTTTTGGGGTGCCATTGTTCCAAATTTGCTGTTCCGCTTTCATTTCAACCCTAAGGGCTCCCAGTCCTTGTTTTGATGTGTCATTTGTGCCACAAAATGCGCCTTTATATCTATAGTCATAGTAGTTTCCTTTCGGAGAGACGTTTGTCCACCCCGTCCAATTAAATGTTCGATAGTAATTTACGCCAGTAAAGGCAGGTCCTCCAAAAAATATGCAGGCTTGAGTCCAGTTCTGGGAGACATTTCCAATTCTCTTTGATCCTAACAGTTCTAATTCTTGAGGGTCCCAAGACAGCGTAACATTCAAGCTATTAAGGAGCGTGGCGCTACAATTACTAACGTTCTGGGAATTAGTGCAGTTCTGCTTACTATACTTGCTAAAGTCTTCTACCTTAAAACCGGGTACTCCTATCAAACATGTCCGAAAATGCTCTGTAGCAGATGCAAGCGATAGACAAAAGGCTTGTTGTCCTGTCTTATTCGCCCAGGTGACCCACATGTTTTCCTTAGGTTCAATCTTGTGGACGGTCATTACCGCTGGGATCAATATCCCCCGGGTCAGGATCTTGAAAATCTTGGTTGTCAGGCGGATCATGTCGAGTCAGAGCAGGTTTTACAGCTCGACTGGGCACCCACACTGTACCGCAATCTGTGGAGACACACATATAACTTCGACAATTAAATATAACAGGAAGAGGCCCCATCCAAATTCCAGAGACTGGATCTTTATACATCACTTTGAGTTGCGGGAGTATTGTTGTACTATTGAACTTAAGGTTTTGATGCTTCCTCTCGATCATCCATGAGACAGAGAAAGTTCAACGTAAATAGCACACGATGTAGCCTTTGCTGAGCATCTGTCTCTACTCCCTTCTGTTTACCTAGATAGTCCATCAATACTTGATGAGTGCGTTCCACTATTCCTTGTCCCGTAGGCGAATATGGGATCCCTGTCATGTGATCAACACTCCATCTTAGCAAAAAATTTCTATCCTTTTGACTAACATAAGCAGGCCCATTATCAGACCTGCTGGAACTTATCCAGCAGAGGGACTCGAAAATGATTGCAGGGACGGAGAACCTCCCCTAAGAAGAGAGGCTTGAGAGAGCTGGGGTTGTTCAGCCTGAAGAACAGAAGGATTCGGGGAGACGTAGCAGCCTTCCAGTACCTGAAGGGAGAATACAGGAGAGCTGGATGGGGAATATTTTTCAGGAGATGTACTGACAGGACAAGGGATAATGGTATAAATTAGAAGAGGGGAGATTTAGATTAGATATTAGTAGGAAATTCTTTCCTGTGAGCGTGTGTCGGAGTGAGAGATGGACCCGGAGTAATGATGAGTCTCTATATGAGTATGGTCTTTCTCCCTTTTTTCAAGTATTCACAAGACAGACAAGCAGAGCACGCACTAGCGACAGCTATCTGATTGGCTTACAGTCTCTGTTCACGCGCCTAGAGCGCTCACACTATTAGTGCAGAGCTCTTATCCACGCGCAGCAGATGATTCTCTATCTCCCGGAGGCAGTACCGCTTATCACCTATTTATCATGTAGCTACTTCTTCATACTTCTGTTTCTCAAGGACAGTTCACAGCCTCCTCCAGGATTTCATCCCTATCAAAGACTGGGTTGCTCATTGTAATCAAGTCGTGCCCTTTTTCACTCAGCCATTCATCCACAATTCCCCCTTCTTGTTTTTGAGCAATCCAGGCTTGGTTTACTACTTTTAACATAGCTCTCTTAATACAACTAAGCACTAAACGTAAGCATAGAACTATAATCATAAGAATTATTATAATGCGCAAGCCTTCAAAAGCAAGCCTACTAACCATTGTGTCATATTCCAAAACAAGGTAGCCACCTATCTAAAAACCCATGGTTTTGATGAATTTTGTTTGCATGCTCATTTAAGTACTGCAACTGTTTATGAATTGATACGCTGTGATCGGAAAATTCATACAGCACATGCCTTCAAAATCCTCGCAACCATGACCTTGAGCTAATAGCAAAAAGTCAATTGCCGCTCTATTCTGCAAAATAAGCTATTTTGATCTCCTAACAGAGTTTCTATTACCTCAGTGGTGACTTTAGCTTGTTTTTCAGCCCAAAAAGCTAACCGTCCTATCTCCTTCAAAGCTCTGCCTGCTGCTGCCCCAGGTACAAACATGGATAAAAACACTCTCTCAGTGGGATTGAGTACAGTAACTTCATCATTGCAATTTGGTGTGAGAATAATGACCGCCCGTTTCGTACGTGCGGTGTTTTCTCCCTTGGTCACATTTTTTCACCAGTTTTGATTTGGGGACAACAACGTTAATTTGCCAAGAAAACATGGACCATCTATCGCATTTTTCGGAATTCCCTGCCATGCCCTGTCACCACACATCAAAAACACGTCTGGCGGCAAGGCTTTTGGGGTGCCATTGTTCCAAATTTGCTGTTCCGCTTTCATTTCAACCCTAAGGGCTCCCAGTCCTTGTTTTGATGTGTCATTTGTGCCACAAAATGCGCCTTTATATCTATAGTCATAGTAGTTTCCTTTCGGAGAGACGTTTGTCCACCCCGTCCAATTAAATGTTCGATAGTAATTTACGCCAGTAAAGGCAGGTCCTCCAAAAAATATGCAGGCTTGAGTCCAGTTCTGGGAGACATTTCCAATTCTCTTTGATCCTAACAGTTCTAATTCTTGAGGGTCCCAAGACAGCGTAACATTCAAGCTATTAAGGAGCGTGGCGCTACAATTACTAACGTTCTGGGAATTAGTGCAGTTCTGCTTACTATACTTGCTAAAGTCTTCTACCTTAAAACCGGGTACTCCTATCAAACATGTCCGAAAATGCTCTGTAGCAGATGCAAGCGATAGACAAAAGGCTTGTTGTCCTGTCTTATTCGCCCAGGTGACCCACATGTTTTCCTTAGGTTCAATCTTGTGGACGGTCATTACCGCTGGGATCAATATCCCCCGGGTCAGGATCTTGAAAATCTTGGTTGTCAGGCGGATCATGTCGAGTCAGAGCAGGTTTTACAGCTCGACTGGGCACCCACACTGTACCGCAATCTGTGGAGACACACATATAACTTCGACAATTAAATATAACAGGAAGAGGCCCCATCCAAATTCCAGAGACTGGATCTTTATACATCACTTTGAGTTGCGGGAGTATTGTTGTACTATTGAACTTAAGGTTTTGATGCTTCCTCTCGATCATCCATGAGACAGAGAAAGTTCAACGTAAATAGCACACGATGTAGCCTTTGCTGAGCATCTGTCTCTACTCCCTTCTGTTTACCTAGATAGTCCATCAATACTTGATGAGTGCGTTCCACTATTCCTTGTCCCGTAGGCGAATATGGGATCCCTGTCATGTGATCAACACTCCATCTTAGCAAAAAATTTCTATCCTTTTGACTAACATAAGCAGGCCCATTATCAGACCTGCTGGAACTTATCCAGCAGAGGGACTCGAAAATGATTGCAGGGACGGAGAACCTCCCCTAAGAAGAGAGGCTTGAGAGAGCTGGGGTTGTTCAGCCTGAAGAACAGAAGGATTCGGGGAGACGTAGCAGCCTTCCAGTACCTGAAGGGAGAATACAGGAGAGCTGGATGGGGAATATTTTTCAGGAGATGTACTGACAGGACAAGGGATAATGGTATAAATTAGAAGAGGGGAGATTTAGATTAGATATTAGTAGGAAATTCTTTCCTGTGAGCGTGTGTCGGAGTGAGAGATGGACCCGGAGTAATGATGAGTCTCTATATGAGTATGGTCTTTCTCCCTTTTTTCAAGTATTCACAAGACAGACAAGCAGAGCACGCACTAGCGACAGCTATCTGATTGGCTTACAGTCTCTGTTCACGCGCCTAGAGCGCTCACACTATTAGTGCAGAGCTCTTATCCACGCGCAGCAGATGATTCTCTATCTCCCGGAGGCAGTACCGCTTATCACCTATTTATCATGTAGCTACTTCTTCATACTTCTGTTTCTCAAGGACAGTTCACAGCCTCCTCCAGGATTTCATCCCTATCAAAGACTGGGTTGCTCATTGTAATCAAGTCGTGCCCTTTTTCACTCAGCCATTCATCCACAATTCCCCCTTCTTGTTTTTGAGCAATCCAGGCTTGGTTTACTACTTTTAACATAGCTCTCTTAATACAACTAAGCACTAAACGTAAGCATAGAACTATAATCATAAGAATTATTATAATGCGCAAGCCTTCAAAAGCAAGCCTACTAACCATTGTGTCATATTCCAAAACAAGGTAGCCACCTATCTAAAAACCCATGGTTTTGATGAATTTTGTTTGCATGCTCATTTAAGTACTGCAACTGTTTATGAATTGATACGCTGTGATCGGAAAATTCATACAGCACATGCCTTCAAAATCCTCGCAACCATGACCTTGAGCTAATAGCAAAAAGTCAATTGCCGCTCTATTCTGCAAAATAAGCTATTTTGATCTCCTAACAGAGTTTCTATTACCTCAGTGGTGACTTTAGCTTGTTTTTCAGCCCAAAAAGCTAACCGTCCTATCTCCTTCAAAGCTCTGCCTGCTGCTGCCCCAGGTACAAACATGGATAAAAACACTCTCTCAGTGGGATTGAGTACAGTAACTTCATCATTGCAATTTGGTGTGAGAATAATGACCGCCCGTTTCGTACGTGCGGTGTTTTCTCCCTTGGTCACATTTTTTCACCAGTTTTGATTTGGGGACAACAACGTTAATTTGCCAAGAAAACATGGACCATCTATCGCATTTTTCGGAATTCCCTGCCATGCCCTGTCACCACACATCAAAAACACGTCTGGCGGCAAGGCTTTTGGGGTGCCATTGTTCCAAATTTGCTGTTCCGCTTTCATTTCAACCCTAAGGGCTCCCAGTCCTTGTTTTGATGTGTCATTTGTGCCACAAAATGCGCCTTTATATCTATAGTCATAGTAGTTTCCTTTCGGAGAGACGTTTGTCCACCCCGTCCAATTAAATGTTCGATAGTAATTTACGCCAGTAAAGGCAGGTCCTCCAAAAAATATGCAGGCTTGAGTCCAGTTCTGGGAGACATTTCCAATTCTCTTTGATCCTAACAGTTCTAATTCTTGAGGGTCCCAAGACAGCGTAACATTCAAGCTATTAAGGAGCGTGGCGCTACAATTACTAACGTTCTGGGAATTAGTGCAGTTCTGCTTACTATACTTGCTAAAGTCTTCTACCTTAAAACCGGGTACTCCTATCAAACATGTCCGAAAATGCTCTGTAGCAGATGCAAGCGATAGACAAAAGGCTTGTTGTCCTGTCTTATTCGCCCAGGTGACCCACATGTTTTCCTTAGGTTCAATCTTGTGGACGGTCATTACCGCTGGGATCAATATCCCCCGGGTCAGGATCTTGAAAATCTTGGTTGTCAGGCGGATCATGTCGAGTCAGAGCAGGTTTTACAGCTCGACTGGGCACCCACACTGTACCGCAATCTGTGGAGACACACATATAACTTCGACAATTAAATATAACAGGAAGAGGCCCCATCCAAATTCCAGAGACTGGATCTTTATACATCACTTTGAGTTGCGGGAGTATTGTTGTACTATTGAACTTAAGGTTTTGATGCTTCCTCTCGATCATCCATGAGACAGAGAAAGTTCAACGTAAATAGCACACGATGTAGCCTTTGCTGAGCATCTGTCTCTACTCCCTTCTGTTTACCTAGATAGTCCATCAATACTTGATGAGTGCGTTCCACTATTCCTTGTCCCGTAGGCGAATATGGGATCCCTGTCATGTGATCAACACTCCATCTTAGCAAAAAATTTCTATCCTTTTGACTAACATAAGCAGGCCCATTATCAGACCTGCTGGAACTTATCCAGCAGAGGGACTCGAAAATGATTGCAGGGACGGAGAACCTCCCCTAAGAAGAGAGGCTTGAGAGAGCTGGGGTTGTTCAGCCTGAAGAACAGAAGGATTCGGGGAGACGTAGCAGCCTTCCAGTACCTGAAGGGAGAATACAGGAGAGCTGGATGGGGAATATTTTTCAGGAGATGTACTGACAGGACAAGGGATAATGGTATAAATTAGAAGAGGGGAGATTTAGATTAGATATTAGTAGGAAATTCTTTCCTGTGAGCGTGTGTCGGAGTGAGAGATGGACCCGGAGTAATGATGAGTCTCTATATGAGTATGGTCTTTCTCCCTTTTTTCAAGTATTCACAAGACAGACAAGCAGAGCACGCACTAGCGACAGCTATCTGATTGGCTTACAGTCTCTGTTCACGCGCCTAGAGCGCTCACACTATTAGTGCAGAGCTCTTATCCACGCGCAGCAGATGATTCTCTATCTCCCGGAGGCAGTACCGCTTATCACCTATTTATCATGTAGCTACTTCTTCATACTTCTGTTTCTCAAGGACAGTTCACAGCCTCCTCCAGGATTTCATCCCTATCAAAGACTGGGTTGCTCATTGTAATCAAGTCGTGCCCTTTTTCACTCAGCCATTCATCCACAATTCCCCCTTCTTGTTTTTGAGCAATCCAGGCTTGGTTTACTACTTTTAACATAGCTCTCTTAATACAACTAAGCACTAAACGTAAGCATAGAACTATAATCATAAGAATTATTATAATGCGCAAGCCTTCAAAAGCAAGCCTACTAACCATTGTGTCATATTCCAAAACAAGGTAGCCACCTATCTAAAAACCCATGGTTTTGATGAATTTTGTTTGCATGCTCATTTAAGTACTGCAACTGTTTATGAATTGATACGCTGTGATCGGAAAATTCATACAGCACATGCCTTCAAAATCCTCGCAACCATGACCTTGAGCTAATAGCAAAAAGTCAATTGCCGCTCTATTCTGCAAAATAAGCTATTTTGATCTCCTAACAGAGTTTCTATTACCTCAGTGGTGACTTTAGCTTGTTTTTCAGCCCAAAAAGCTAACCGTCCTATCTCCTTCAAAGCTCTGCCTGCTGCTGCCCCAGGTACAAACATGGATAAAAACACTCTCTCAGTGGGATTGAGTACAGTAACTTCATCATTGCAATTTGGTGTGAGAATAATGACCGCCCGTTTCGTACGTGCGGTGTTTTCTCCCTTGGTCACATTTTTTCACCAGTTTTGATTTGGGGACAACAACGTTAATTTGCCAAGAAAACATGGACCATCTATCGCATTTTTCGGAATTCCCTGCCATGCCCTGTCACCACACATCAAAAACACGTCTGGCGGCAAGGCTTTTGGGGTGCCATTGTTCCAAATTTGCTGTTCCGCTTTCATTTCAACCCTAAGGGCTCCCAGTCCTTGTTTTGATGTGTCATTTGTGCCACAAAATGCGCCTTTATATCTATAGTCATAGTAGTTTCCTTTCGGAGAGACGTTTGTCCACCCCGTCCAATTAAATGTTCGATAGTAATTTACGCCAGTAAAGGCAGGTCCTCCAAAAAATATGCAGGCTTGAGTCCAGTTCTGGGAGACATTTCCAATTCTCTTTGATCCTAACAGTTCTAATTCTTGAGGGTCCCAAGACAGCGTAACATTCAAGCTATTAAGGAGCGTGGCGCTACAATTACTAACGTTCTGGGAATTAGTGCAGTTCTGCTTACTATACTTGCTAAAGTCTTCTACCTTAAAACCGGGTACTCCTATCAAACATGTCCGAAAATGCTCTGTAGCAGATGCAAGCGATAGACAAAAGGCTTGTTGTCCTGTCTTATTCGCCCAGGTGACCCACATGTTTTCCTTAGGTTCAATCTTGTGGACGGTCATTACCGCTGGGATCAATATCCCCCGGGTCAGGATCTTGAAAATCTTGGTTGTCAGGCGGATCATGTCGAGTCAGAGCAGGTTTTACAGCTCGACTGGGCACCCACACTGTACCGCAATCTGTGGAGACACACATATAACTTCGACAATTAAATATAACAGGAAGAGGCCCCATCCAAATTCCAGAGACTGGATCTTTATACATCACTTTGAGTTGCGGGAGTATTGTTGTACTATTGAACTTAAGGTTTTGATGCTTCCTCTCGATCATCCATGAGACAGAGAAAGTTCAACGTAAATAGCACACGATGTAGCCTTTGCTGAGCATCTGTCTCTACTCCCTTCTGTTTACCTAGATAGTCCATCAATACTTGATGAGTGCGTTCCACTATTCCTTGTCCCGTAGGCGAATATGGGATCCCTGTCATGTGATCAACACTCCATCTTAGCAAAAAATTTCTATCCTTTTGACTAACATAAGCAGGCCCATTATCAGACCTGCTGGAACTTATCCAGCAGAGGGACTCGAAAATGATTGCAGGGACGGAGAACCTCCCCTAAGAAGAGAGGCTTGAGAGAGCTGGGGTTGTTCAGCCTGAAGAACAGAAGGATTCGGGGAGACGTAGCAGCCTTCCAGTACCTGAAGGGAGAATACAGGAGAGCTGGATGGGGAATATTTTTCAGGAGATGTACTGACAGGACAAGGGATAATGGTATAAATTAGAAGAGGGGAGATTTAGATTAGATATTAGTAGGAAATTCTTTCCTGTGAGCGTGTGTCGGAGTGAGAGATGGACCCGGAGTAATGATGAGTCTCTATATGAGTATGGTCTTTCTCCCTTTTTTCAAGTATTCACAAGACAGACAAGCAGAGCACGCACTAGCGACAGCTATCTGATTGGCTTACAGTCTCTGTTCACGCGCCTAGAGCGCTCACACTATTAGTGCAGAGCTCTTATCCACGCGCAGCAGATGATTCTCTATCTCCCGGAGGCAGTACCGCTTATCACCTATTTATCATGTAGCTACTTCTTCATACTTCTGTTTCTCAAGGACAGTTCACAGCCTCCTCCAGGATTTCATCCCTATCAAAGACTGGGTTGCTCATTGTAATCAAGTCGTGCCCTTTTTCACTCAGCCATTCATCCACAATTCCCCCTTCTTGTTTTTGAGCAATCCAGGCTTGGTTTACTACTTTTAACATAGCTCTCTTAATACAACTAAGCACTAAACGTAAGCATAGAACTATAATCATAAGAATTATTATAATGCGCAAGCCTTCAAAAGCAAGCCTACTAACCATTGTGTCATATTCCAAAACAAGGTAGCCACCTATCTAAAAACCCATGGTTTTGATGAATTTTGTTTGCATGCTCATTTAAGTACTGCAACTGTTTATGAATTGATACGCTGTGATCGGAAAATTCATACAGCACATGCCTTCAAAATCCTCGCAACCATGACCTTGAGCTAATAGCAAAAAGTCAATTGCCGCTCTATTCTGCAAAATAAGCTATTTTGATCTCCTAACAGAGTTTCTATTACCTCAGTGGTGACTTTAGCTTGTTTTTCAGCCCAAAAAGCTAACCGTCCTATCTCCTTCAAAGCTCTGCCTGCTGCTGCCCCAGGTACAAACATGGATAAAAACACTCTCTCAGTGGGATTGAGTACAGTAACTTCATCATTGCAATTTGGTGTGAGAATAATGACCGCCCGTTTCGTACGTGCGGTGTTTTCTCCCTTGGTCACATTTTTTCACCAGTTTTGATTTGGGGACAACAACGTTAATTTGCCAAGAAAACATGGACCATCTATCGCATTTTTCGGAATTCCCTGCCATGCCCTGTCACCACACATCAAAAACACGTCTGGCGGCAAGGCTTTTGGGGTGCCATTGTTCCAAATTTGCTGTTCCGCTTTCATTTCAACCCTAAGGGCTCCCAGTCCTTGTTTTGATGTGTCATTTGTGCCACAAAATGCGCCTTTATATCTATAGTCATAGTAGTTTCCTTTCGGAGAGACGTTTGTCCACCCCGTCCAATTAAATGTTCGATAGTAATTTACGCCAGTAAAGGCAGGTCCTCCAAAAAATATGCAGGCTTGAGTCCAGTTCTGGGAGACATTTCCAATTCTCTTTGATCCTAACAGTTCTAATTCTTGAGGGTCCCAAGACAGCGTAACATTCAAGCTATTAAGGAGCGTGGCGCTACAATTACTAACGTTCTGGGAATTAGTGCAGTTCTGCTTACTATACTTGCTAAAGTCTTCTACCTTAAAACCGGGTACTCCTATCAAACATGTCCGAAAATGCTCTGTAGCAGATGCAAGCGATAGACAAAAGGCTTGTTGTCCTGTCTTATTCGCCCAGGTGACCCACATGTTTTCCTTAGGTTCAATCTTGTGGACGGTCATTACCGCTGGGATCAATATCCCCCGGGTCAGGATCTTGAAAATCTTGGTTGTCAGGCGGATCATGTCGAGTCAGAGCAGGTTTTACAGCTCGACTGGGCACCCACACTGTACCGCAATCTGTGGAGACACACATATAACTTCGACAATTAAATATAACAGGAAGAGGCCCCATCCAAATTCCAGAGACTGGATCTTTATACATCACTTTGAGTTGCGGGAGTATTGTTGTACTATTGAACTTAAGGTTTTGATGCTTCCTCTCGATCATCCATGAGACAGAGAAAGTTCAACGTAAATAGCACACGATGTAGCCTTTGCTGAGCATCTGTCTCTACTCCCTTCTGTTTACCTAGATAGTCCATCAATACTTGATGAGTGCGTTCCACTATTCCTTGTCCCGTAGGCGAATATGGGATCCCTGTCATGTGATCAACACTCCATCTTAGCAAAAAATTTCTATCCTTTTGACTAACATAAGCAGGCCCATTATCAGTTTTAATGCATTCAGGCACTCCTAATATAGCAAAGCAAGCAAGCATTTACATACATGATGTGCCTTTTCTCCGGGCAATTTGTATGCCCAGATCGTATAAGAAAATGTATCAGTAGTCACATGTACATACTTCAAGCGACCAAACTCTGGGATATGTGTGATATCCATCTGCCATAACTCTAACGCCCTTAATCCTTTTGGGTTCAACCCTAACCCTATTCCTGGACCATGGCTCCCACATTTCGGGCAGGCTTGGATAATGCCTCGAGCCTCATTTTCTCTTAAATTAAATTGTCTTTTTAGCCCTTTTGCATTCTCGTGACTCTGCCTAGCTTGTTGAAATTTATCCATAGGAGGCACATGACACACTGGACTAACCAGGCTGTCAGCAAGTTGATTGCCCTGGCCTAATCCAAGGTGATGACTACGAATACGGATAACACAACAGGCAGCTGTTCTTTGGTCAAGTAAAGATCGCTACCTAATAAATAAAAAGTCCCCAGCCTAGGATTAGCTGTCTCTCTAAGTAGAGAATCTTCCTGGCGTGGCACTATTCCAGCCACATATAATGAGTCTGTTAGTATATTCAAGAGAGTGCTTAGCCAATTGTTCAAGGCCCATACTACTGCTGTTATTTCCAGTGTTTTATGGCAATCACGAGGTTGTCCCACTTGATATGCTGACACAGTTGACCCTTTTCCTGCCAAAAACAGGCTGCACGGCGCAAGAGTTTGCCCGCATCTGTATACACAGTGATACCATCTGACAATAGGTCTCTCCGTACCTTGGGTTTTTCTAGCCTTTTATTTATTTTTAAAACTTGCCACAATTTCCCTTGTGGCTGTGGTGAATGCAATCTCCCACTGTAGCCTAAGAAGGCTTTTGTCATGGCAGCGTTATTACGCAGCCACCATTCTAAATCTAAGTCGCTAAAAGGTATGATAAAATCCTCTGATTCTTTGCCACTGATATCTATGATTCCTGATCTTACTTTTCATATCAATTCACCTACTCTCAGTTCGCTTTTGAATGCTCTTTTTTAGTTGTACAACTAAGAACATTCTACGACATTGAGAACATTCTCTTTATTTACCTACCCTTCTCATCTCTCAGTGGCATCACCAAAGAAGGATAA
The DNA here is from genome assembly GCF_964106895.1 of Numenius arquata. Taxonomy (NCBI): domain Eukaryota; kingdom Metazoa; phylum Chordata; class Aves; order Charadriiformes; family Scolopacidae; genus Numenius; species Numenius arquata. The sequence goes on from NW_027415018.1 coordinate 18,789, forward strand.
GGGAGTAGTAAGAAACCCCTTTTTGCTTTGTCACTGACAAATGACTGCATATGGTGATTCTTTCTGATTACATATTATCATGACAATGGCAACATTACGAAGCATCGAGATGACAATGTCGATTGCAGTTTTTGTGCAAACTTTTGTAGTGCTGCTTGCTGCGTCGCTGTCAGAGTAAAGCCGTCGGCTGGATGATAGATACTCAATAATTCAGTTAAGGGTGTAATGTTACATTACACTGGAGATGCCAACACAGTTCCGCACCCATTAAATGTCTCCAAGCAGATCTGGACATCACTCAGTGTGCGCAATTGAGTTGCGAGCTCGGTTTTTTGCTGTGGAATCTTGGAGTCTATGATAGACGGTGGTGCTTTGTTATTGAGCTTCAGTCCTTTCTACACTCAATAATTTTTCTTCAAAGTCTGCTCCTTATGGTACACTGGCTAGAATTTTTTTGGTGGTGTTATTGGCAAAACTTGAACATCTGTTGTTTACAGCTGTCATCTACCTCAGGGAGATTCATGATTGCTTCCCAGAGTCGGTGAAAAAAGACAATATATTTTTCTGTAGTTCCTTGCATCATGGAACCAAATGACGAAGTAGCACATCTCTCCCGATATCGCCGCTCCTTCACACCGCTCCTCGGTGTGCCGCCGGGCGCTCTGCCGAGCTCGCCGCACTACCATCGTGCGCCACCAGGTGCCGCTGTATGTCCGGTCGACAATACGCACGCTCATCCCGCTCTTCGAGGTGCCGCCGGGCGCTCTCCCGAGCTCGCTGCGCTACCATCGTGCGCATCCGAGTGCTGCCAGGCGCTCTCTCCGTATCGCCGCTCGTTGACACCGCGCATCGGGGTGCCGCCAGACGCTCTGCCGAGCTCTTCGCACCCAGAGCCGGCGAGTGCCACAAAGAACTCGACAGACTCTGCAGGGCCCTAGGGAAGACCACAGGAACCTACGGAACAGTACGAGACTCTACAGGCCCCTAGGGAACACAACAGACCCCTACGGAACCCTACACAACCCTCTGGAAACTTATGGCACCCTACAAGCTCCTACCAACCCCTGCGGGCACTTACACAACCCTACAGGTCCCTACGGAAATCTACGGGACTCCACGGGGCCCTAGGGAACCCTACTGATTTCGACGGAACCCTACGAGCCCCTCCGGAACCCTACAGAATACTCCAGGACACGACAGCACTCTACAAGACCCTTAGCAACACAACGGAACCTCACTAAAACCCTATGGGCTCCTACAGAACACTGCAGGTGCCTACGGAACCCTACAGACCCCTACAGACCCGTACAGACACCTACGGGCACTTGCGGAACCCTGCACGCCCCTACGGAACCCTACAGGTCCATACAGAACCCCACAGGGCCCTACGGAACTTTACCAGCCACTACGGAACTCTACGGGTCCCTACGGAACCCTGCAGAACCCTCCGGAACCTTACAGAATCCCACAGACTCCTACAGACTCCTGCGGGCACTTACACAACCCTACAGGCCCCTACGGAAATCTACGGGACTCTACGAGCCCCTAGGGAACCCTTCAGATTTTGACGGAACCCTACAAGGCCCTCTGGAACCCTACAGAATACTCCAGGACCCGACAGCACTCTACAAGACCCTTAGCAACACAACGGAACCTCACTAAAACCCTATGGGCTCCTACAGAACACTGTAGGTGCCTACGGAAACCTACAGACCCCTACGGAATACTACCAGCCACTACAGAAAAATATGGCCCCTACGGAACTCTACGGAACCTGGCAGAAACACTGTGGGCCCCTACAGGCCCTTGCGGGCACTTGCAGAACTCTGCAGGAACCCACGGAACTTTATGGAACCCTACCAGCCCCTACGGAAGCCTAAAGACCCTTGCAGGCAGTTACGGAACGGTACAGGGCCCTAGGGAACTTTACCAGCCACTATGGAACTCTACGGGTCCCTACGGAACCCTGCAGAACCCTCCAGAACCTTACAGAATCCCACGGATTCCTACAGACTCCTGCGGGCACTTACTCAACCCTAGAGGACCCTACGGAACACTACTGGCTCCTGCGGTACTCCAGAGGCCTCTAGGGAACCTATGAAGCTCTACGGAGCCCTATGGATCCTCACGGAACAGTACGGGCCCCTTCAGACCTCTGCGGGCACTTATGGAAACCTACAGGACCCTACGGAACTGTATGAGACTCTACAGGCCCCTAGGGAACACCACAGGCCCCTACGGAACCGTACGAGACTCTACAGGCCCTTAGGGAACACCACAGGCCCCTACGGAACCGTACGAGACTCTACAGGGCCCTAGGGAACACCACAGGCCCCTACGGAACCCTACACAACCCTCCGGAAACATATGGCACCCTACAAGCTCCTACCAACCCCTGCGGGCACTTACACAACCCTAGAGGCCCCTACGGAAATCTACGGGAGTCTACGGGCCCCTAGGGAACCCTTCAGATTTCGACGGAACCCTACAAGGCCCTCTGGAACCCTACAGAATACTCCAGGACCCGACAGCACTCTACAAGACCCTTAGCAACACAACGGAACCTCACTAAAACCCTATGCGCTCCTACAGAATACTGCAGGTGCCTACGGAACCCTACAGACCCCTACGGAACCCTACAGACACCTGCAGGCACTTACGGAACCCTGCAGGCCCCTACGGAACCCTACAGGTCCATACAGAACCCCACAGGGCCCTACGGAACTTTACCAGCCACTACAGAACTCTACGGGTCCCTACGGAACCCTGCAGAACCCTCCGGAAACCTTACAGAATCCCAAAGACTCCTACAGACTTCTGCGGCACTTACACAACCCTACAGGCCCCTACGGAAATCTACGGGACTCTACGAGCCCCTAGGGAACCCTTCAGATTTTGACGGAACCCTACAAGGCCCTCTGGAACCCTACAGAATACTCCAGGACCCGACAGCACTCTACAAGACCCTTAGCAACACAACGGAACCTCACTAAAACCCTATGGGCTCCTACAGAACACTGTAGGTGCCTACGGAAACCTACAGACCCCTACGGAATACTACCAGCCACTACAGAAAAATATGGCCCCTACGGAACTCTACGGAACCTGGCAGAAACACTGTGGGCCCCTACAGGCCCTTGCGGGCACTTGCAGAACTCTGCAGGAACCCACGGAACTTTATGGAACCCTACCAGCCCCTACGGAAGCCTAAAGACCCTTGCAGGCAGTTACGGAACGGTACAGGGCCCTAGGGAACTTTACCAGCCACTATGGAACTCTACGGGTCCCTACGGAACCCTGCAGAACCCTCCAGAACCTTACAGAATCCCACAGACTCCTACAGACTTCTGCGGGCACTTACACAACCCTACAGGTCCCTATGGAAATCTACGGGACTCTATGGGCCCCTAGGGAACCCTATAGATTTCGATGGAACCCTACGAGCCCCTCTGGAACCCTACAGAATACTCCAGGACCCGACAGCACTCTACAAGACCCTTAGCAACACAACGGAACCTCACTAAAACCCTATGGGCTCCTACAGAACACTGTAGGTGCCTACGGAAACCTACAGACCCCTACGGAATACTACCAGCCACTACAGAAAAATATGGCCCCTACGGAACTCTACGGAACCTGGCAGAAACACTGTGGGCCCCTACAGGCCCTTGCGGGCACTTGCAGAACTCTGCAGGAACCCACGGAACTTTATGGAACCCTACCAGCCCCTACGGAAGCCTAAAGACCCTTGCAGGCAGTTACGGAACGTTACAGGGCCCTAGGGAACTTTACCAGCCACTATGGAACTCTACGGGCCCCTACGGAACCCTGCAGAACCCTCCAGAACCTTACAGAATCCCACGGATTCCTACAGACTCCTGCGGGCACTTACTCAACCCTAGAGGACCCTACGGAACACTACTGGCTCCTGCGGTACTCCAGAGGCCTCTAGGGAACCTACAAAGCTCTACGGAGCCCTATGGATCCTCACGGAACAGTACGGGCCCCTTCAGACCTCTGCGGGCACTTATGGAAACCTACAGGACCCTACGGAACTGTATGAGATTCTACAGGCCCCTAGGGAACACCACAGGCCCCTACGGAACCGTACGAGACTCTACAGGCCCTTAGGGAACACCACAGGCCCCTACGGAACCGTACGAGACTCTACAGGCCCCTAGGGAACACCACAGGCCCCTACGGAACCCTACACAACCCTCCGGAAACATATGGCACCCTACAAGCTCCTACCAACCCCTGCGGGCACTTACACAACCCTAGAGGCCCCTACGGAAATCTACGGGAGTCTACGGGCCCCTAGGGAACCCTTCAGATTTCGACGGAACCCTACAAGGCCCTCTGGAACCCTACAGAATACTCCAGGACCCGACAGCACTCTACAAGACCCTTAGCAACACAACGGAACCTCACTAAAACCCTATGGGCTCCTACAGAATACTGCAGGTGCCTACGGAACCCTACAGACCCCTACGGAACCCTACAGACACCTGCAAGCACTTACGGAACCCTGCAGGCCCCTACGGAACCCTACAGGTCCATACAGAACCCCACAGGGCCCTACGGAACTTTACCAGCCACTATGGAACTCTACGGGCCCCTACGGAACCCTGCAGAACCCTCCAGAACCTTACAGAATCCCACGGATTCCTACAGACTCCTGCGGGCACTTACTCAACCCTAGAGGACCCTACGGAACACTACTGGCTCCTGCGGTACTCCAGAGGCCTCTAGGGAACCTACGAAGCTCTACGGAGCCCTATGGATCCTCACGGAACAGTACGGGCCCCTTCAGACCTCTGCGGGCACTTATGGAAACCTACAGGACCCTACGGAACTGTATGAGACTCTACAGGCCCCTAGGGAACACCACAGGCCCCTACGGAACCGTACGAGACTCTACAGGCCCTTAGGGAACACCACAGGCCCCTACGGAACCGTACGAGACTCTACAGGCCCCTAGGGAACACCACAGGCCCCTACGGAACCCTACACAACCCTCCGGAAACATATGGCACCCTACAAGCTCCTACCAACCCCTGCGGGCACTTACACAACCCTAGAGGCCCCTACGGAAATCTACGGGAGTCTACGGGCCCCTAGGGAACCCTTCAGATTTCGACGGAACCCTACAAGGCCCTCTGGAACCCTACAGAATACTCCAGGACCCGACAGCACTCTACAAGACCCTTAGCAACACAACGGAACCTCACTAAAACCCTATGGGCTCCTACAGAATACTGCAGGTGCCTACGGAACCCTACAGACCCCTACGGAACCCTACAGACACCTGCAAGCACTTACGGAACCCTGCAGGCCCCTACGGAACCCTACAGGTCCATACAGAACCCCACAGGGCCCTACGGAACTTTACCAGCCACTATGGAACTCTACGGGCCCCTACGGAACCCTGCAGAACCCTCCAGAACCTTACAGAATCCCACGGATTCCTACAGACTCCTGCGGGCACTTACTCAACCCTAGAGGACCCTACGGAACACTACTGGCTCCTGCGGTACTCCAGAGGCCTCTAGGGAACCTACGAAGCTCTACGGAGCCCTATGGATCCTCACGGAACAGTACGGGCCCCTTCAGACCTCTGCGGGCACTTATGGAAACCTACAGGACCCTACGGAACTGTATGAGACTCTACAGGCCCCTAGGGAACACCACAGGCCCCTACGGAACCGTACGAGACTCTACAGGCCCTTAGGGAACACCACAGGCCCCTACGGAACTGTACGAGACTCTACAGGCCCCTAGGGAACACCACAGGCCCCTACGGAACCCTACACAACCCTCCGGAAACATATGGCACCCTACAAGCTCCTACCAACCCCTGCGGGCACTTACACAACCCTAGAGGCCCCTACGGAAATCTACGGGAGTCTACGGGCCCCTAGGGAACCCTTCAGATTTTGACGGAACCCTACAAGGCCCTCTGGAACCCTACAGAATACTCCAGGACCCGACAGCACTCTACAAGACCCTTAGCAACACAACGGAACCTCACTAAAACCCTATGGGCTCCTACAGAACACTGTAGGTGCCTACGGAAACCTACAGACCCCTACGGAATACTACCAGCCACTACAGAAAAATATGGCCCCTACGGAACTCTACGGAACCTGGCAGAAACACTGTGGGCCCCTACAGGCCCTTGCGGGCACTTGCAGAACTCTGCAGGAACCCACGGAACTTTATGGAACCCTACCAGCCCCTACGGAAGCCTAAAGACCCTTGCAGGCAGTTACGGAACGGTACAGGGCCCTAGGGAACTTTACCAGCCACTACGGAACTCTACGGGTCCCTACGGAACCCTGCAGAACCCTCCAGAACCTTACAGAATCCCACAGACCCCTACAGACTTCTGCGGGCACTTACACAACCCTACAGGCCCCTACGGAAATCTACAGTACTCTACGAGCCCCTATGGAACCCTTCAGATTTTGACGGAACCCTACAAGGCCCTCTGGAACCCTACAGAATACTCCAGGACCCGACAGCACTCTACAAGACCCTTAGCAACACAACGGAACCTCACTAAAACCCTATGGGCTCCTACAGAACACTGTAGGTGCCTACGGAAACCTACAGACCCCTACGGAATACTACCAGCCACTACAGAAAAATATGGCCCCTACGGAACTCTACGGAACCTGGCAGAAACACTGTGGGCCCCTACAGGCCCTTGCGGGCACTTGCAGAACTCTGCAGGAACCCACGGAACTTTATGGAACCCTACCAGCCCCTACGGAAGCCTAAAGACCCTTGCAGGCAGTTACGGAACGGTACAGGGCCCTAGGGAACTTTACCAGCCACTATGGAACTCTACGGGCCCCTACGGAACCCTGCAGAACCCTCCAGAACCTTACAGAATCCCACGGATTCCTACAGACTCCTGCGGGCACTTACTCAACCCTAGAGGACCCTACGGAACACTACTGGCTCCTGCGGTACTCCAGAGGCCTCTAGGGAACCTACGAAGCTCTACGGAGCCCTATGGATCCTCACGGAACAGTACGGGCCCCTTCAGACCTCTGCGGGCACTTATGGAAACCTACAGGACCCTACGGAACTGTATGAGACTCTACAGGCCCCTAGGGAACACCACAGGCCCCTACGGAACCGTACGAGACTCTACAGGCCCTTAGGGAACACCACAGGCCCCTACGGAACCGTACGAGACTCTACAGGCCCCTAGGGAACACCACAGGCCCCTACGGAACCCTACACAACCCTCTGGAAACATATGGCACCCTACAAGCTCCTACCAACCCCTGCGGGCACTTACACAACCCTACAGGCCACTACGGAAATCTACGGGAGTCTACGGGCCCCTAGGGAACCCTTCAGATTTCGACGGAACCCTACAAGGCCCTCTGGAACCCTACAGAATACTCCAGGACCCGACAGCACTCTACAAGACCCTTAGCAACACAACGGAACCTCACTAAAACCCTATGGGCTCCTACAGAATACTGCAGGTGCCTACGGAACCCTACAGACCCCTACGGAACCCTACAGACACCTGCAAGCACTTACGGAACCCTGCAGGCCCCTACGGAACCCTACAGGTCCATACAGAACCCCACAGGGCCCTACGGAACTTTACCAGCCACTACGGAACTCTACGGGTCCCTACGGAACCCTGCAGAACCCTCCAGAACCTTACAGAATCCCACGGATTCCTACAGACTCCTGCGGGCACTTACTCAACCCTAGAGGACCCTATGGAACACTACTGGCTCCTGCGGTACTCCAGAGGCCTCTAGGGAACCTACGAAGCTCTACGGAGCCCTATGGATCCTCACGGAACAGTACGGGCCCCTTCAGACCTCTGCGGGCACTTATGGAAACCTACAGGACCCTACGGAACTGTATGAGACTCTACAGGCCCCTAGGGAACACCACAGGCCCCTACGGAACTGTACGAGACTCTACAGGCCCCTAGGGAACACCACAGGCCCCTACGGAACCGTACGAGACTCTACAGGCCCTTAGGGAACACCACAGGCCCCTACGGAACCCTACACAACCCTCCGGAAACATATGGCACCCTACAAGCTCCTACCAACCCCTGCGGGCACTTACACAACCCTACAGGCCCCTACGGCAATCTACGGGACTCTACGAGCCCCTAGGGAACCCTTCAGATTTTGACGGAACCCTACAAGGCCCTCTGGAACCCTACAGAATACTCCAGGACCCGACAGCACTCTACAAGACCCTTAGCAACACAACGGAACCTCACTAAAACCCTATGGGCTCCTACAGAACACTGTAGGTGCCTACGGAAACCTACAGACCCCTACGGAATACTACCAGCCACTACAGAAAAATATGGCCCCTACGGAACTCTACGGAACCTGGCAGAAACACTGTGGGCCCCTACAGGCCCTTGCGGGCACTTGCAGAACTCTGCAGGAACCCACGGAACTTTATGGAACCCTACCAGCCCCTACGGAAGCCTAAAGACCCTTGCAGGCAGTTACGGAACGGTACAGGGCCCTAGGGAACTTTACCAGCCACTATGGAACTCTACGGGTCCCTACGGAACCCTGCAGAACCCTCCAGAACCTTACAGAATCCCACAGACTCCTACAGACTTCTGCGGCACTTACACAACCCTACAGGTCCCTACGGAAATCTACGGGACTCTATGGGCCCCTAGGGAACCCTATAGATTTCGATGGAACCCTACGAGCCCCTCTGGAACCCTACAGAATACTCCAGGACCCGACAGCACTCTACAAGACCCTTAGCAACACAACGGAACCTCACTAAAACCCTATGGGCTCCTACAGAACACTGTAGGTGCCTACGGAAACCTACAGACCCCTACGGAATACTACCAGCCACTACAGAAAAATATGGCCCCTACGGAACTCTACGGAACCTGGCAGAAACACTGTGGGCCCCTACAGGCCCTTGCGGGCACTTGCAGAACTCTGCAGGAACCCACGGAACTTTATGGAACCCTACCAGCCCCTACGGAAGCCTAAAGACCCTTGCAGGCAGTTACGGAACGGTACAGGGCCCTAGGGAACTTTACCAGCCACTACGGAACTCTACGGGCCCCTACGGAACCCTGCAGAACCCTCCAGAACCTTACAGAATCCCACGGATTCCTACAGACTCCTGCGGGCACTTACTCAACCCTAGAGGACCCTACGGAACACTACTGGCTCCTGCGGTACTCCAGAGGCCTCTAGGGAACCTACGAAGCTCTACGGAACCCTATGGATCCTTACGGAACAGTACGGGCCCCTTCAGACCTCTGCGGGCGCTTATGGAAACCTACAGGACCCTACGGAACTGTACGAGACTCTACAGGCCCCTAGGGAACACCACAGGCCCCAGCGGAACCCTACACAACCCTCCGGAAACATATGGCACCCTACAAGCTCCTACCAACCCCTGCGGGCACTTACACAACCCTAGAGGCCCCTACGGAAATCTACGGGAGTCTACGGGCCCCTAGGGAACCCTTCAGATTTCGACGGAACCCTACAAGGCCCTCTGGAACCCTACAGAATACTCCAGGACCCGACAGCACTCTACAAGACCCTTAGCAACACAACGGAACCTCACTAAAACCCTATGGGCTCCTACAGAATACTGCAGGTGCCTACGGAACCCTACAGACCCCTACGGAACCCTACAGACACCTGCGGGCACTTACGGAACCCTGCAGGCCCCTACGGAACCCTACAGGTCCATACAGAACCCCACAGGGCCCTACGGAACTTTACCAGCCACTATGGAACTCTACGGGTCCCTACGGAACCCTGCAGAACCCTCCAGAACCTTACAGAATCCCACGGATTCCTACAGACTCCTGCGGGCACTTACTCAACCCTAGACGACCCTACGGAACACTACTGGCTCCTGCGGTACTCCAGAGGCCTCTAGGGAACCTACGAAGCTCTACGGAACCCTATGGATCCTCACGGAACAGTACGGGCCCCTTCAGACCTCTGCGGGCGCTTATGGAAACCTACAGGACCCTACGGAACTGCACGAGACTCTACAGGCCCCTAGGGAACACCACAGGCCCCAGCGGAACCCTACACAACCCTCCGGAAACATATGGCACCCTACAAGCTCCTACCAACCCCTGCGGGCACTTACACAACCCTAGAGGCCCCTACGGAAATCTACGGGAGTCTACGGGCCCCTAGGGAACCCTTCAGATTTCGACGGAACCCTACAAGGCCCTCTGGAACCCTACAGAATACTCCAGGACCCGACAGCACTCTACAAGACCCTTAGCAACACAACGGAACCTCACTAAAACCCTATGGGCTCCTACAGAATACTGCAGGTGCCTACGGAACCCTACAGACCCCTACGGAACCCTACAGACACCTGCGGGCACTTACGGAACCCTGCAGGCCCCTACGGAAACCTACAGGTCCATACAGAACCCCACAGGGCCCTACGGAACTTTACCAGCCACTACGGAACTCTACGGGTCCCTACGGAACCCTGCAGAACCCTCCGGAACCTTACAGAATCCCACAGACTCCTACAGACTTCTGCGGGCACTTACACAACCCTACAGGCCCCTACGGAACACTGCCAGCCCCTATGGAAGGAACCCTACGGGCCCCTACAGAACACTACTGGCTCCTGCGGTACTCCAGAGGCCTCTAGGAAACCTACGAAGCTCTACGGAGCCCTATGGATCCTTACGGAACAGTACGGGCCCCTTCAGACCTCTGCGGGCGCTAATGGAAACCTACAGGACCCTACGGAACTGTACGAGACTCTACAGGCCCCTAGGGAACACCACAGGCCCCTACGGAACCCTACACAGTCCTCCGGAAACATATGGCACCCTACAAGCTCCTACCAACCCCTGCGGGCACTTACGGAACCCTGCAGGCCCCTACGGAACCCTACAGACACCTGCGGGCACTTACGGAACCCTGCAGGCCCCTACGGAACCCTACAGGTCCATACAGAACCCCACAGGGCCCTAGGGAACTTTACCAGCCACTACGGAACTCTACGGGTCCCTACGGAACCCTGCAGAACCCTCCGGAACCTTACAGAATCCCACAGACTCCTACAGACTCCTGCGGGCACTTACACAACCCTACAGGCCCCTACGGAACACTGCCAGCCCCTATGGAAGGAACCCTACGGGCCCCTACAGAACACTACTGGCTCCTGCGGTACTCCACAGGCCTCTAGGGAACCTACGAAGCTCTACGGAGCCCTATGGATCCTCACGGAACAGTACGGGCCCCTTCAGACCTCTGCGGGCGCTTATGGAAACCTACAGGACCCTACGGAACTGTACGAGACTCTACAGGCCCCTAGGGAACACCACAGGCCCCTACGGAACCGTACGAGACTCTACAGGCCCTTAGGGAACACCACAGGCCCCTACGGAACCCTACACAACCCTCCGGAAACATATGGCACCCTACAAGCTCCTACCAACCCCTGCGGGCACTTACACAACCCTACAGGCCCCTATGGCAATCTACGGGACTCTACGAGCCCCTAGGGAACCCTTCAGATTTTGACGGAACCCTACAAGGCCCTCTGGAACCCTACAGAATACTCCAGGACCCGACAGCACTCTACAAGACCCTTAGCAACACAACGGAACCTCACTAAAACCCTATGGGCTCCTACAGAACACTGTAGGTGCCTACGGAAACCTACAGACCCCTACGGAATACTACCAGCCACTACAGAAAAATATGGCCCCTACGGAACTCTACGGAACCTGGCAGAAACACTGTGGGCCCCTACAGGCCCTTGCGGGCACTTGCAGAACTCTGCAGGAACCCACGGAACTTTATGGAACCCTACCAGCCCCTACGGAAGCCTAAAGACCCTTGCAGGCAGTTATGGAACGGTACAGGGCCCTAGGGAACTTTACCAGCCACTATGGAACTCTACGGGTCCCTACGGAACCCTGCAGAACCCTCCAGAACCTTACAGAATCCCACAGACTCCTACAGACTTCTGCGGCACTTACACAACCCTACAGGTCCCTACGGAAATCTACGGGACTCTATGGGCCCCTAGGGAACCCTATAGATTTCGATGGAACCCTACGAGCCCCTCTGGAACCCTACAGAATACTCCAGGACCCGACAGCACTCTACAAGACCCTTAGCAACACAACGGAACCTCACTAAAACCCTATGGGCTCCTACAGAACACTGTAGGTGCCTACGGAAACCTACAGACCCCTACGGAATACTACCAGCCACTACAGAAAAATATGGCCCCTACGGAACTCTACGGAACCTGGCAGAAACACTGTGGGCCCCTACAGGCCCTTGCGGGCACTTGCAGAACTCTGCAGGAACCCACGGAACTTTATGGAACCCTACCAGCCCCTACGGAAGCCTAAAGACCCTTGCAGGCAGTTACGGAACGGTACAGGGCCCTAGGGAACTTTACCAGCCACTACGGAACTCTACGGGCGCCTACGGAACCCTGCAGAACCCTCCAGAACCTTACAGAATCCCACGGATTCCTACAGACTCCTGCGGGCACTTACTCAACCCTAGAGGACCCTACGGAACACTACTGGCTCCTGCGGTACTCCAGAGGCCTCTAGGGAACCTACGAAGCTCTACGGAACCCTATGGATCCTTACGGAACAGTACGGGCCCCTTCAGACCTCTGCGGGCGCTTATGGAAACCTACAGGACCCTACGGAACTGTACGAGACTCTACAGGCCCCTAGGGAACACCACAGGCCCCAGCGGAACCCTACACAACCCTCCGGAAACATATGGCACCCTACAAGCTCCTACCAACCCCTGCGGGCACTTACACAACCCTAGAGGCCCCTACGGAAATCTACGGGAGTCTACGGGCCCCTAGGGAACCCTTCAGATTTCGACGGAACCCTACAAGGCCCTCTGGAACCCTACAGAATACTCCAGGACCCGACAGCACTCTACAAGACCCTTAGCAACACAACGGAACCTCACTAAAACCCTATGGGCTCCTACAGAATACTGCAGGTGCCTACGGAACCCTACAGACCCCTACGGAACCCTACAGACACCTGCGGGCACTTACGGAACCCTGCAGGCCCCTACGGAACCCTACAGGACCATACAGAACCCCACAGGGCCCTACGGAACTTTACCAGCCACTATGGAACTCTACGGGTCCCTACGGAACCCTGCAGAACCCTCCAGAACCTTACAGAATCCCACGGATTCCTACAGACTCCTGCGGGCACTTACTCAACCCTAGACGACCCTACGGAACACTACTGGCTCCTGCGGTACTCCAGAGGCCTCTAGGGAACCTACGAAGCTCTACGGAACCCTATGGATCCTCACGGAACAGTACGGGCCCCTTCAGACCTCTGCGGGCGCTTATGGAAACCTACAGGACCCTACGGAACTGCACGAGACTCTACAGGCCCCTAGGGAACACCACAGGCCCCAGCGGAACCCTACACAACCCTCCGGAAACATATGGCACCCTACAAGCTCCTACCAACCCCTGCGGGCACTTACACAACCCTAGAGGCCCCTACGGAAATCTACGGGAGTCTACGGGCCCCTAGGGAACCCTTCAGATTTCGACGGAACCCTACAAGGCCCTCTGGAACCCTACAGAATACTCCAGGACCCGACAGCACTCTACAAGACCCTTAGCAACACAACGGAACCTCACTAAAACCCTATGGGCTCCTACAGAATACTGCAGGTGCCTACGGAACCCTACAGACCCCTACGGAACCCTACAGACACCTGCGGGCACTTACGGAACCCTGCAGGCCCCTACAGAACCCTACAGGTCCATACAGAACCCCACAGGGCCCTACGGAACTTTACCAGCCACTACGGAACTCTACGGGTCCCTATGGAACCCTGCAGAACCCTCCGGAACCTTACAGAATCCCACAGACTCCTACAGACTTCTGCGGGCACTTACACAACCCTACAGGCCCCTACGGAACACTGCCAGCCCCTATGGAAGGAACCCTACGGGCCCCTACAGAACACTACTGGCTCCTGCGGTACTCCAGAGGCCTCTAGGAAACCTACGAAGCTCTACGGAGCCCTATGGATCCTTACGGAACAGTACGGGCCCCTTCAGACCTCTGCGGGCGCTAATGGAAACCTACAGGACCCTACGGAACTGTACGAGACTCTACAGGCCCCTAGGGAACACCACAGGCCCCTACGGAACCCTACACAGCCCTCCGGAAACATATGGCACCCTACAAGCTCCTACCAACCCCTGCGGGCACTTACGGAACCTTGCAGGCCCCTACGGAACCCTACAGACACCTGCGGGCACTTACGGAACCCTGCAGGCCCCTACGGAACCCTACAGGTCCATACAGAACCCCACAGGGCCCTAGGGAACTTTACCAGCCACTACGGAACTCTACGGGTCCCTACGGAACCCTGCAGAACCCTCCGGAACCTTACAGAATCCCACAGACTCCTACAGACTCCTGCGGGCACTTACACAACCCTACAGGCCCCTACGGAACACTGCCAGCCCCTATGGAAGGAACCCTACGGGCCCCTACAGAACACTACTGGCTCCTGCGGTACTCCAGAGGCCTCTAGGGAACCTACGAAGCTCTACGGAGCCCTATGGATCCTCACGGAACAGTACGGGCCCCTTCAGACCTCTGCGGGCGCTTATGGAAACCTACAGGACCCTACGGAACTGTACGAGACTCTACAGGCCCCTAGGGAACACCACAGGCCCCTACGGAACCGTACGAGACTCTACAGGCCCTTAGGGAACACCACAGGCCCCTACGGAACCCTACACAACCCTCCGGAAACATATGGCACCCTACAAGCTCCTACCAACCCCTGCGGGCACTTACACAACCCTACAGGCCCCTACGGCAATCTACGGGACTCTACGAGCCCCTAGGGAACCCTTCAGATTTTGACGGAACCCTACAAGGCCCTCTGGAACCCTACAGAATACTCCAGGACCCGACAGCACTCTACAAGACCCTTAGCAACACAACGGAACCTCACTAAAACCCTATGGGCTCCTACAGAACACTGTAGGTGCCTACGGAAACCTACAGACCCCTACGGAATACTACCAGCCACTACAGAAAAATATGGCCCCTACGGAACTCTACGGAACCTGGCAGAAACACTGTGGGCCCCTACAGGCCCTTGCGGGCACTTGCAGAACTCTGCAGGAACCCACGGAACTTTATGGAACCCTACCAGCCCCTACGGAAGCCTAAAGACCCTTGCAGGCAGTTACGGAACGGTACAGGGCCCTAGGGAACTTTACCAGCCACTACGGAACTCTACGGGTCCCTACGGAACCCTGCAGAACCCTCCAGAACCTTACAGAATCCCACAGACTCCTACAGACTTCTGCGGGCACTTACACAACCCTACAGGTCCCTACGGAAATCTACGGGACTCTATGGGCCCCTAGGGAACCCTATAGATTTCGATGGAACCCTACGAGCCCCTCTGGAACCCTACAGAATACTCCAGGACCCGACAGCACTCTACAAGACCCTTAGCAACACAACGGAACCTCACTAAAACCCTATGGGCTCCTACAGAACACTGTAGGTGCCTACGGAAACCTACAGACCCCTACGGAATACTACCAGCCACTACAGAAAAATATGGCCCCTACGGAACTCTACGGAACCTGGCAGAAACACTGTGGGCCCCTACAGGCCCTTGCGGGCACTTGCAGAACTCTGCAGGAACCCACGGAACTTTATGGAACCCTACCAGCCCCTACGGAAGCCTAAAGACCCTTGCAGGCAGTTACGGAACGGTACAGGGCCCTAGGGAACTTTACCAGCCACTACGGAACTCTACGGGCCCCTACGGAACCCTGCAGAACCCTCCAGAACCTTACAGAATCCCACGGATTCCTACAGACTCCTGCGGGCACTTACTCAACCCTAGACGACCCTACGGAACACTACTGGCTCCTGCGGTACTCCAGAGGCCTCTAGGGAACCTACGAAGCTCTACGGAACCCTATGGATCCTCACGGAACAGTACGGGCCCCTTCAGACCTCTGCGGGCGCTTATGGAAACCTACAGGACCCTACGGAACTGCACGAGACTCTACAGGCCCCTAGGGAACACCACAGGCCCCAGCGGAACCCTACACAACCCTCCGGAAACATATGGCACCCTACAAGCTCCTACCAACCCCTGCGGGCACTTACACAACCCTAGAGGCCCCTACGGAAATCTACGGGAGTCTACGGGCCCCTAGGGAACCCTTCAGATTTCGACGGAACCCTACAAGGCCCTCTGGAACCCTACAGAATACTCCAGGACCCGACAGCACTCTACAAGACCCTTAGCAACACAACGGAACCTCACTAAAACCCTATGGGCTCCTACAGAATACTGCAGGTGCCTACGGAACCCTACAGACCCCTACGGAACCCTACAGACACCTGCGGGCACTTACGGAACCCTGCAGGCCCCTACGGAACCCTACAGGTCCATACAGAACCCCACAGGGCCCTACGGAACTTTACCAGCCACTACGGAACTCTACGGGTCCCTATGGAACCCTGCAGAACCCTCCGGAACCTTACAGAATCCCACAGACTCCTACAGACTTCTGCGGGCACTTACACAACCCTACAGGCCCCTACGGAACACTGCCAGCCCCTATGGAAGGAACCCTACGGGCCCCTACAGAACACTACTGGCTCCTGCGGTACTCCAGAGGCCTCTAGGAAACCTACGAAGCTCTACGGAGCCCTATGGATCCTTACGGAACAGTACGGGCCCCTTCAGACCTCTGCGGGCGCTAATGGAAACCTACAGGACCCTACGGAACTGTACGAGACTCTACAGGCCCCTAGGGAACACCACAGGCCCCTACGGAACCCTACACAGCCCTCCGGAAACATATGGCACCCTACAAGCTCCTACCAACCCCTGCGGGCACTTACGGAACCCTGCAGGCCCCTACGGAACCCTACAGATACCTGCGGGCACTTACGGAACCCTGCAGGCCCCTACGGAACCCTACAGGTCCATACAGAACCCCACAGGGCCCTAGGGAACTTTACCAGCCACTACGGAACTCTACGGGTCCCTACGGAACCCTGCAGAACCCTCCGGAACCTTACAGAATCCCACAGACTCCTACAGACTCCTGCGGGCACTTACACAACCCTACAGGCCCCTACGGAACACTGCCAGCCCCTATGGAAGGAACCCTACGGGCCCCTACAGAACACTACTGGCTCCTGCGGTACTCCACAGGCCTCTAGGGAACCTACGAAGCTCTACGGAGCCCTATGGATCCTCACGGAACAGTACGGGCCCCTTCAGACCTCTGCGGGCGCTTATGGAAACCTACAGGACCCTACGGAACTGTACGAGACTCTACAGGCCCCTAGGGAACACCACAGGCCCCTACGGAACCGTACGAGACTCTACAGGCCCTTAGGGAACACCACAGGCCCCTACGGAACCCTACACAACCCTCCGGAAACATATGGCACCCTACAAGCTCCTACCAACCCCTGCGGGCACTTACACAACCCTACAGGCCCCTACGGCAATCTACGGGACTCTACGAGCCCCTAGGGAACCCTTCAGATTTTGACGGAACCCTACAAGGCCCTCTGGAACCCTACAGAATACTCCAGGACCCGACAGCACTCTACAAGACCCTTAGCAACACAACGGAACCTCACTAAAACCCTATGGGCTCCTACAGAACACTGTAGGTGCCTACGGAAACCTACAGACCCCTACGGAATACTACCAGCCACTACAGAAAAATATGGCCCCTACGGAACTCTACGGAACCTGGCAGAAACACTGTGGGCCCCTACAGGCCCTTGCGGGCACTTGCAGAACTCTGCAGGAACCCACGGAACTTTATGGAACCCTACCAGCCCCTACGGAAGCCTAAAGACCCTTGCAGGCAGTTACGGAACGGTACAGGGCCCTAGGGAACTTTACCAGCCACTACGGAACTCTACGGGTCCCTACGGAACCCTGCAGAACCCTCCAGAACCTTACAGAATCCCACAGACTCCTACAGACTTCTGCGGGCACTTACACAACCCTACAGGTCCCTACGGAAATCTACGGGACTCTATGGGCCCCTAGGGAACCCTATAGATTTCGATGGAACCCTACGAGCCCCTCTGGAACCCTACAGAATACTCCAGGACCCGACAGCACTCTACAAGACCCTTAGCAACACAACGGAACCTCACTAAAACCCTATGGGCTCCTACAGAACACTGTAGGTGCCTACGGAAACCTACAGACCCCTACGGAATACTACCAGCCACTACAGAAAAATATGGCCCCTACGGATCTCTACGGAACCTGGCAGAAACACTGTGGGCCCCTACAGGCCCTTGCGGGCACTTGCAGAACTCTGCAGGAACCCACGGAACTTTATGGAACCCTACCAGCCCCTACGGAAGCCTAAAGACCCTTGCAGGCAGTTACGGAACGGTACAGGGCCCTAGGGAACTTTACCAGCCACTATGGAACTCTACGGGCGCCTACGGAACCCTGCAGAACCCTCCAGAACCTTACAGAATCCCACGGATTCCTACAGACTCCTGCGGGCACTTACTCAACCCTAGAGGACCCTACGGAACACTACTGGCTCCTGCGGTACTCCAGAGGCCTCTAGGGAACCTACGAAGCTCTACGGAACCCTATGGATCCTTACGGAACAGTACGGGCCCCTTCAGACCTCTGCGGGCGCTTATGGAAACCTACAGGACCCTACGGAACTGTACGAGACTCTACAGGCCCCTAGGGAACACCACAGGCCCCAGCGGAACCCTACACAACCCTCCGGAAACATATGGCACCCTACAAGCTCCTACCAACCCCTGCGGGCACTTACACAACCCTAGAGGCCCCTACGGAAATCTACGGGAGTCTACGGGCCCCTAGGGAACCCTTCAGATTTCGACGGAACCCTACAAGGCCCTCTGGAACCCTACAGAATACTCCAGGACCCGACAGCACTCTACAAGACCCTTAGCAACACAACGGAACCTCACTAAAACCCTATGGGCTCCTACAGAATACTGCAGGTGCCTACGGAACCCTACAGACCCCTACGGAACCCTACAGACACCTGCGGGCACTTACGGAACCCTGCAGGCCCCTACAGAACCCTACAGGACCATACAGAACCCCACAGGGCCCTACGGAACTTTACCAGCCACTATGGAACTCTACGGGTCCCTACGGAACCCTGCAGAACCCTCCAGAACCTTACAGAATCCCACGGATTCCTACAGACTCCTGCGGGCACTTACTCAACCCTAGACGACCCTACGGAACACTACTGGCTCCTGCGGTACTCCAGAGGCCTCTAGGGAACCTACGAAGCTCTACGGAACCCTATGGATCCTCACGGAACAGTACGGGCCCCTTCAGACCTCTGCGGGCGCTTATGGAAACCTACAGGACCCTACGGAACTGCACGAGACTCTACAGGCCCCTAGGGAACACCACAGGCCCCAGCGGAACCCTACACAACCCTCCGGAAACATATGGCACCCTACAAGCTCCTACCAACCCCTGCGGGCACTTACACAACCCTAGAGGCCCCTACGGAAATCTACGGGAGTCTACGGGCCCCTAGGGAACCCTTCAGATTTCGACGGAACCCTACAAGGCCCTCTGGAACCCTACAGAATACTCCAGGACCCGACAGCACTCTACAAGACCCTTAGCAACACAACGGAACCTCACTAAAACCCTATGGGCTCCTACAGAATACTGCAGGTGCCTACGGAACCCTACAGACCCCTACGGAACCCTACAGACACCTGCGGGCACTTACGGAACCCTGCAGGCCCCTACGGAACCCTACAGGTCCATACAGAACCCCACAGGGCCCTACGGAACTTTACCAGCCACTACGGAACTCTACGGGTCCCTATGGAACCCTGCAGAACCCTCCGGAACCTTACAGAATCCCACAGACTCCTACAGACTTCTGCGGGCACTTACACAACCCTACAGGCCCCTACGGAACACTGCCAGCCCCTATGGAAGGAACCCTACGGGCCCCTACAGAACACTACTGGCTCCTGCGGTACTCCAGAGGCCTCTAGGAAACCTACGAAGCTCTACGGAGCCCTATGGATCCTTACGGAACAGTACGGGCCCCTTCAGACCTCTGCGGGCGCTAATGGAAACCTACAGGACCCTACGGAACTGTACGAGACTCTACAGGCCCCTAGGGAACACCACAGGCCCCTACGGAACCCTACACAGCCCTCCGGAAACATATGGCACCCTACAAGCTCCTACCAACCCCTGCGGGCACTTACGGAACCCTGCAGGCCCCTACGGAACCCTACAGACACCTGCGGGCACTTACGGAACCCTGCAGGCCCCTACGGAACCCTACAGGTCCATACAGAACCCCACAGGGCCCTACGGAACTTTACCAGCCACTACGGAACTCTACGGGTCCCTACGGAACCCTGCAGAACCCTCCGGAACCTTACAGAATCCCACAGACTCCTACAGACTCCTGCGGGCACTTACACAACCCTACAGGCCCCTACGGAACACTGCCAGCCCCTATGGAAGGAACCCTACGGGCCCCTACAGAACACTACTGGCTCCTGCGGTACTCCACAGGCCTCTAGGGAACCTACGAAGCTCTACGGAGCCCTATGGATCCTCACGGAACAGTACGGGCCCCTTCAGACCTCTGCGGGCGCTTATGGAAACCTACAGGACCCTACGGAACTGTACGAGACTCTACAGGCCCCTAGGGAACACCACAGGCCCCTACGGAACCGTACGAGACTCTACAGGCCCTTAGGGAACACCACAGGCCCCTACGGAACCCTACACAACCCTCCGGAAACATATGGCACCCTACAAGCTCCTACCAACCCCTGCGGGCACTTACACAACCCTACAGGCCCCTACGGCAATCTACGGGACTCTACGAGCCCCTAGGGAACCCTTCAGATTTTGACGGAACCCTACAAGGCCCTCTGGAACCCTACAGAATACTCCAGGACCCGACAGCACTCTACAAGACCCTTAGCAACACAACGGAACCTCACTAAAACCCTATGGGCTCCTACAGAACACTGTAGGTGCCTACGGAAACCTACAGACCCCTACGGAATACTACCAGCCACTACAGAAAAATATGGCCCCTACGGAACTCTACGGAACCTGGCAGAAACACTGTGGGCCCCTACAGGCCCTTGCGGGCACTTGCAGAACTCTGCAGGAACCCACGGAACTTTATGGAACCCTACCAGCCCCTACGGAAGCCTAAAGACCCTTGCAGGCAGTTACGGAACGGTACAGGGCCCTAGGGAACTTTACCAGCCACTACGGAACTCTACGGGTCCCTACGGAACCCTGCAGAACCCTCCAGAACCTTACAGAATCCCACAGACTCCTACAGACTTCTGCGGCACTTACACAACCCTACAGGTCCCTACGGAAATCTACGGGACTCTATGGGCCCCTAGGGAACCCTATAGATTTCGATGGAACCCTACGAGCCCCTCTGGAACCCTACAGAATACTCCAGGACCCGACAGCACTCTACAAGACCCTTAGCAACACAACGGAACCTCACTAAAACCCTATGGGCTCCTACAGAACACTGTAGGTGCCTACGGAAACCTACAGACCCCTACGGAATACTACCAGCCACTACAGAAAAATATGGCCCCTACGGAACTCTACGGAACCTGGCAGAAACACTGTGGGCCCCTACAGGCCCTTGCGGGCACTTGCAGAACTCTGCAGGAACCCACGGAACTTTATGGAACCCTACCAGCCCCTACGGAAGCCTAAAGACCCTTGCAGGCAGTTACGGAACGGTACAGGGCCCTAGGGAACTTTACCAGCCACTACGGAACTCTACGGGCCCCTACGGAACCCTGCAGAACCCTCCAGAACCTTACAGAATCCCACGGATTCCTACAGACTCCTGCGGGCACTTACTCAACCCTAGACGACCCTACGGAACACTACTGGCTCCTGCGGTACTCCAGAGGCCTCTAGGGAACCTACGAAGCTCTACGGAACCCTATGGATCCTTACGGAACAGTACGGGCCCCTTCAGACCTCTGCGGGCGCTTATGGAAACCTACAGGACCCTACGGAACTGTACGAGACTCTACAGGCCCCTAGGGAACACCACAGGCCCCAGCGGAACCCTACACAACCCTCCGGAAACATATGGCACCCTACAAGCTCCTACCAACCCCTGCGAGCACTTACACAACCCTAGAGGCCCCTACGGAAATCTACGGGAGTCTACGGGCCCCTAGGGAACCCTTCAGATTTCGACGGAACCCTACAAGGCCCTCTGGAACCCTACAGAATACTCCAGGACCCGACAGCACTCTACAAGACCCTTAGCAACACAACGGAACCTCACTAAAACCCTATGGGCTCCTACAGAATACTGCAGGTGCCTACGGAACCCTACAGACCCCTACGGAACCCTACAGACACCTGCGGGCACTTACGGAACCCTGCAGGCCCCTACGGAACCCTACAGGTCCATACAGAACCCCACAGGGCCCTACGGAACTTTACCAGCCACTACGGAACTCTACGGGTCCCTACGGAACCCTGCAGAACCCTCCGGAACCTTACAGAATCCCACAGACTCCTACAGACTTCTGCGGGCACTTACACAACCCTACAGGCCCCTACGGAACACTGCCAGCCCCTATGGAAGGAACCCTACGGGCCCCTACAGAACACTACTGGCTCCTGCGGTACTCCAGAGGCCTCTAGGAAACCTACGAAGCTCTACGGAGCCCTATGGATCCTTACGGAACAGTACGGGCCCCTTCAGACCTCTGCGGGCGCTAATGGAAACCTACAGGACCCTACGGAACTGTACGAGACTCTACAGGCCCCTAGGGAACACCACAGGCCCCTACGGAACCCTACACAGCCCTCCGGAAACATATGGCACCCTACAAGCTCCTACCAACCCCTGCGGGCACTTACGGAACCCTGCAGGCCCCTACGGAACCCTACAGACACCTGCGGGCACTTACGGAACCCTGCAGGCCCCTACGGAACCCTACAGGTCCATACAGAACCCCACAGGGCCCTAGGGAACTTTACCAGCCACTACGGAACTCTACGGGTCCCTACGGAACCCTGCAGAACCCTCCGGAACCTTACAGAATCCCACAGACTCCTACAGACTCCTGCGGGCACTTACACAACCCTACAGGCCCCTACGGAACACTGCCAGCCCCTATGGAAGGAACCCTACGGGCCCCTACAGAACACTACTGGCTCCTGCGGTACTCCAGAGGCCTCTAGGGAACCTACGAAGCTCTACGGAGCCCTATGGATCCTCACGGAACAGTACGGGCCCCTTCAGACCTCTGCGGGCGCTTATGGAAACCTACAGGACCCTACGGAACTGTACGAGACTCTACAGGCCCCTAGGGAACACCACAGGCCCCTACGGAACCGTACGAGACTCTACAGGCCCTTAGGGAACACCACAGGCCCCTACGGAACCCTACACAACCCTCCGGAAACATATGGCACCCTACAAGCTCCTACCAACCCCTGCGGGCACTTACACAACCCTACAGGCCCCTACGGCAATCTACGGGACTCTACGAGCCCCTAGGGAACCCTTCAGATTTTGACGGAACCCTACAAGGCCCTCTGGAACCCTACAGAATACTCCAGGACCCGACAGCACTCTACAAGACCCTTAGCAACACAACGGAACCTCACTAAAACCCTATGGGCTCCTACAGAACACTGTAGGTGCCTACGGAAACCTACAGACCCCTACGGAATACTACCAGCCACTACAGAAAAATATGGCCCCTACGGAACTCTACGGAACCTGGCAGAAACACTGTGGGCCCCTACAGGCCCTTGCGGGCACTTGCAGAACTCTGCAGGAACCCACGGAACTTTATGGAACCCTACCAGCCCCTACGGAAGCCTAAAGACCCTTGCAGGCAGTTACGGAACGGTACAGGGCCCTAGGGAACTTTACCAGCCACTATGGAACTCTACGGGTCCCTACGGAACCCTGCAGAACCCTCCAGAACCTTACAGAATCCCACAGACTCCTACAGACTTCTGCGGGCACTTACACAACCCTACAGGTCCCTACGGAAATCTACGGGACTCTATGGGCCCCTAGGGAACCCTATAGATTTCGATGGAACCCTACGAGCCCCTCTGGAACCCTACAGAATACTCCAGGACCCGACAGCACTCTACAAGACCCTTAGCAACACAACGGAACCTCACTAAAACCCTATGGGCTCCTACAGAACACTGTAGGTGCCTACGGAAACCTACAGACCCCTACGGAATACTACCAGCCACTACAGAAAAATATGGCCCCTACGGAACTCTACGGAACCTGGCAGAAACACTGTGGGCCCCTACAGGCCCTTGCGGGCACTTGCAGAACTCTGCAGGAACCCACGGAACTTTATGGAACCCTACCAGCCCCTACGGAAGCCTAAAGACCCTTGCAGGCAGTTACGGAACGGTACAGGGCCCTACGGAACCCTACAGGTCCATACAGAACCCCACAGGGCCCTACGGAACTTTACCAGCCACTATGGAACTCTACGGGTCCCTACGGAACCCTGCAGAACCCTCCAGAACCTTACAGAATCCCACGGATTCCTACAGACTCCTGCGGGCACTTACTCAACCCTAGACGACCCTACGGAACACTACTGGCTCCTGCGGTACTCCAGAGGCCTCTAGGGAACCTACGAAGCTCTACGGAACCCTATGGATCCTCACGGAACAGTACGGGCCCCTTCAGACCTCTGCGGGCGCTTATGGAAACCTACAGGACCCTACGGAACTGTACGAGACTCTACAGGCCCCTAGGGAACACCACAGGCCCCAGCGGAACCCTACACAACCCTCCGGAAACATATGGCACCCTACAAGCTCCTACCAACCCCTGCGGGCACTTACACAACCCTAGAGGCCCCTACGGAAATCTACGGGAGTCTACGGGCCCCTAGGGAACCCTTCAGATTTCGACGGAACCCTACAAGGCCCTCTGGAACCCTACAGAATACTCCAGGACCCGACAGCACTCTACAAGACCCTTAGCAACACAACGGAACCTCACTAAAACCCTATGGGCTCCTACAGAATACTGCAGGTGCCTACGGAACCCTACAGACCCCTACGGAACCCTACAGACACCTGCGGGCACTTACGGAACCCTGCAGGCCCCTACGGAACCCTACAGGTCCATACAGAACCCCACAGGGCCCTAGGGAACTTTACCAGCCACTACGGAACTCTACGGGTCCCTACGGAACCCTGCAGAACCCTCCGGAACCTTACAGAATCCCACAGACTCCTACAGACTCCTGCGGGCACTTACACAACCCTACAGGCCCCTACGGAACACTGCCAGCCCCTATGGAAGGAACCCTACGGGCCCCTACAGAACACTACTGGCTCCTGCGGTACTCCACAGGCCTCTAGGGAACCTACGAAGCTCTACGGAGCCCTATGGATCCTCACGGAACAGTACGGGCCCCTTCAGACCTCTGCGGGCGCTTATGGAAACCTACAGGACCCTACGGAACTGTACGAGACTCTACAGGCCCCTAGGGAACACCACAGGCCCCTACGGAACCGTACGAGACTCTACAGGCCCTTAGGGAACACCACAGGCCCCTACGGAACCCTACACAACCCTCCGGAAACATATGGCACCCTACAAGCTCCTACCAACCCCTGCGGGCACTTACACAACCCTACAGGCCCCTACGGCAATCTACGGGACTCTACGAGCCCCTAGGGAACCCTTCAGATTTTGACGGAACCCTACAAGGCCCTCTGGAACCCTACAGAATACTCCAGGACCCGACAGCACTCTACAAGACCCTTAGCAACACAACGGAACCTCACTAAAACCCTATGGGCTCCTACAGAACACTGTAGGTGCCTACGGAAACCTACAGACCCCTACGGAATACTACCAGCCACTACAGAAAAATATGGCCCCTACGGAACTCTACGGAACCTGGCAGAAACACTGTGGGCCCCTACAGGCCCTTGCGGGCACTTGCAGAACTCTGCAGGAACCCACGGAACTTTATGGAACCCTACCAGCCCCTACGGAAGCCTAAAGACCCTTGCAGGCAGTTACGGAACGGTACAGGGCCCTAGGGAACTTTACCAGCCACTATGGAACTCTACGGGTCCCTACGGAACCCTGCAGAACCCTCCAGAACCTTACAGAATCCCACAGACTCCTACAGACTTCTGCGGGCACTTACACAACCCTACAGGTCCCTACGGAAATCTACGGGACTCTATGGGCCCCTAGGGAACCCTATAGATTTCGATGGAACCCTACGAGCCCCTCTGGAACCCTACAGAATACTCCAGGACCCGACAGCACTCTACAAGACCCTTAGCAACACAACGGAACCTCACTAAAACCCTATGGGCTCCTACAGAACACTGTAGGTGCCTACGGAAACCTACAGACCCCTACGGAATACTACCAGCCACTACAGAAAAATATGGCCCCTACGGAACTCTACGGAACCTGGCAGAAACACTGTGGGCCCCTACAGGCCCTTGCGGGCACTTGCAGAACTCTGCAGGAACCCACGGAACTTTATGGAACCCTACCAGCCCCTACGGAAGCCTAAAGACCCTTGCAGGCAGTTACGGAACGGTACAGGGCCCTACGGAACCCTACAGGTCCATACAGAACCCCACAGGGCCCTACGGAACTTTACCAGCCACTATGGAACTCTACGGGTCCCTACGGAACCCTGCAGAACCCTCCAGAACCTTACAGAATCCCACGGATTCCTACAGACTCCTGCGGGCACTTACTCAACCCTAGACGACCCTACGGAACACTACTGGCTCCTGCGGTACTCCAGAGGCCTCTAGGGAACCTACGAAGCTCTACGGAACCCTATGGATCCTCACGGAACAGTACGGGCCCCTTCAGACCTCTGCGGGCGCTTATGGAAACCTACAGGACCCTACGGAACTGTACGAGACTCTACAGGCCCCTAGGGAACACCACAGGCCCCTACGGAACCGTACGAGACTCTACAGGCCCTTAGGGAACACCACAGGCCCCTACGGAACCGTACGAGACTCTACAGGCCCCTAGGGAACACCACAGGCCCCAACGGAACCCTACACAACCCTCCGGAAACATATGGCACCCTACAAGCTCCTACCAACCCCTGCGGGCACTTACACAACCCTAGAGGCCCCTACGGAAATCTACGGGAGTCTACGGGCCCCTAGGGAACCCTTCAGATTTCGACGGAACCCTACAAGGCCCTCTGGAACCCTACAGAATACTCCAGGACCCGACAGCACTCTACAAGACCCTTAGCAACACAACGGAACCTCACTAAAACCCTATGGGCTCCTACAGAATACTGCAGGTGCCTACGGAACCCTACAGACCCCTACGGAACCCTACAGACACCTGCGGGCACTTACGGAACCCTGCAGGCCCCTACGGAACCCTACAGGTCCATACAGAACCCCACAGGGCCCTACGGAACTTTACCAGCCACTATGGAACTCTACGGGTCCCTACGGAACCCTGCAGAACCCTCCGGAACCTTACAGAATCCCACAGACACCTACAGACTTCTGCGGCACTTACACAACCCTACAGGCCCCTACGGAAATCTACGGGACTCTACGAGCCCCTAGGGAACCCTTCAGATTTTGACGGAACCCTACAAGGCCCTCTGGAACCCTACAGAATACTCCAGGACCCGACAGCACTCTACAAGACCCTTAGCAACACAACGGAACCTCACTAAAACCCTATGGGCTCCTACAGAACACTGTAGGTGCCTACGGAAACCTACAGACCCCTACGGAATACTACCAGCCACTACAGAAAAATATGGCCCCTACGGAACTCTACGGAACCTGGCAGAAACACTGTGGGCCCCTACAGGCCCTTGCGGGCACTTGCAGAACTCTGCAGGAACCCACGGAACTTTATGGAACCCTACCAGCCCCTACGGAAGCCTAAAGACCCTTGCAGGCAGTTACGGAACGGTACAGGGCCCTAGGGAACTTTACCAGCCACTATGGAACTCTACGGGTCCCTACGGAACCCTGCAGAACCCTCCAGAACCTTACAGAATCCCACAGACTCCTACAGACTTCTGCGGGCACTTACACAACCCTACAGGCCCCTACGGAAATCTACGGGACTCTATGGGCCCCTAGGGAACCCTATAGATTTCGATGGAACCCTACGAGCCCCTCTGGAACCCTACAGAATACTCCAGGACCCGACAGCACTCTACAAGACCCTTAGCAACACAACGGAACCTCACTAAAACCCTATGGGCTCCTACAGAACACTGTAGGTGCCTACGGAAACCTACAGACCCCTACGGAATACTACCAGCCACTACAGAAAAATATGGCCCCTACGGAACTCTACGGAACCTGGCAGAAACACTGTGGGCCCCTACAGGCCCTTGCGGGCACTTGCAGAACTCTGCAGGAACCCACGGAACTTTATGGAACCCTACCAGCCCCTACGGAAGCCTAAAGACCCTTGCAGGCAGTTACGGAACGGTACAGGGCCCTAGGGAACTTTACCAGCCACTACGGAACTCTACGGGCCCCTACGGAACCCTGCAGAACCCTCCAGAACCTTACAGAATCCCACGGATTCCTACAGACTCCTGCGGGCACTTACTCAACCCTAGAGGACCCTACGGAACACTACTGGCTCCTGCGGTACTCCAGAGGCCTCTAGGGAACCTACGAAGCTCTACGGAACCCTATGGATCCTTACGGAACAGTACGGGCCCCTTCAGACCTCTGCGGGCGCTTATGGAAACCTACAGGACCCTACGGAACTGTACGAGACTCTACAGGCCCCTAGGGAACACCACAGGCCCCAGCGGAACCCTACACAACCCTCCGGAAACATATGGCACCCTACAAGCTCCTACCAACCCCTGCGGGCACTTACACAACCCTAGAGGCCCCTACGGAAATCTACGGGAGTCTACGGGCCCCTAGGGAACCCTTCAGATTTCGACGGAACCCTACAAGGCCCTCTGGAACCCTACAGAATACTCCAGGACCCGACAGCACTCTACAAGACCCTTAGCAACACAACGGAACCTCACTAAAACCCTATGGGCTCCTACAGAATACTGCAGGTGCCTACGGAACCCTACAGACCCCTACGGAACCCTACAGACACCTGCGGGCACTTACGGAACCCTGCAGGCCCCTACGGAACCCTACAGGTCCATACAGAACCCCACAGGGCCCTACGGAACTTTACCAGCCACTACGGAACTCTACGGGTCCCTACGGAACCCTGCAGAACCCTCCGGAACCTTACAGAATCCCACAGACACCTACAGACTTCTGCGGCACTTACACAACCCTACAGGCCCCTACGGAAATCTACGGGACTCTACGAGCCCCTAGGGAACCCTTCAGATTTTGACGGAACCCTACAAGGCCCTCTGGAACCCTACAGAATACTCCAGGACCCGACAGCACTCTACAAGACCCTTAGCAACACAACGGAACCTCACTAAAACCCTATGGGCTCCTACAGAACACTGTAGGTGCCTACGGAAACCTACAGACCCCTACGGAATACTACCAGCCACTACAGAAAAATATGGCCCCTACGGAACTCTACGGAACCTGGCAGAAACACTGTGGGCCCCTACAGGCCCTTGCGGGCACTTGCAGAACTCTGCAGGAACCCACGGAACTTTATGGAACCCTACCAGCCCCTACGGAAGCCTAAAGACCCTTGCAGGCAGTTACGGAACGGTACAGGGCCCTAGGGAACTTTACCAGCCACTATGGAACTCTACGGGTCCCTACGGAACCCTGCAGAACCCTCCAGAACCTTACAGAATCCCACAGACTCCTACAGACTTCTGCGGGCACTTACACAACCCTACAGGCCCCTACGGAAATCTACGGGACTCTATGGGCCCCTAGGGAACCCTATAGATTTCGATGGAACCCTACGAGCCCCTCTGGAACCCTACAGAATACTCCAGGACCCGACAGCACTCTACAAGACCCTTAGCAACACAACGGAACCTCACTAAAACCCTATGGGCTCCTACAGAACACTGTAGGTGCCTACGGAAACCTACAGACCCCTACGGAATACTACCAGCCACTACAGAAAAATATGGCCCCTACGGAACTCTACGGAACCTGGCAGAAACACTGTGGGCCCCTACAGGCCCTTGCGGGCACTTGCAGAACTCTGCAGGAACCCACGGAACTTTATGGAACCCTACCAGCCCCTACGGAAGCCTAAAGACCCTTGCAGGCAGTTACGGAACGGTACAGGGCCCTAGGGAACTTTACCAGCCACTACGGAACTCTACGGGCCCCTACGGAACCCTGCAGAACCCTCCAGAACCTTACAGAATCCCACGGATTCCTACAGACTCCTGCGGGCACTTACTCAACCCTAGAGGACCCTACGGAACACTACTGGCTCCTGCGGTACTCCAGAGGCCTCTAGGGAACCTACGAAGCTCTACGGAACCCTATGGATCCTTACGGAACAGTACGGGCCCCTTCAGACCTCTGCGGGCGCTTATGGAAACCTACAGGACCCTACGGAACTGTACGAGACTCTACAGGCCCCTAGGGAACACCACAGGCCCCAGCGGAACCCTACACAACCCTCCGGAAACATATGGCACCCTACAAGCTCCTACCAACCCCTGCGGGCACTTACACAACCCTAGAGGCCCCTACGGAAATCTACGGGAGTCTACGGGCCCCTAGGGAACCCTTCAGATTTCGACGGAACCCTACAAGGCCCTCTGGAACCCTACAGAATACTCCAGGACCCGACAGCACTCTACAAGACCCTTAGCAACACAACGGAACCTCACTAAAACCCTATGGGCTCCTACAGAATACTGCAGGTGCCTACGGAACCCTACAGACCCCTACGGAACCCTACAGACACCTGCGGGCACTTACGGAACCCTGCAGGCCCCTACGGAACCCTACAGGTCCATACAGAACCCCACAGGGCCCTACGGAACTTTACCAGCCACTACGGAACTCTACGGGTCCCTACGGAACCCTGCAGAACCCTCCGGAACCTTACAGAATCCCACAGACTCCTACAGACTCCTGCGGGCACTTACACAACCCTACAGGCCCTTACGGAACACTGCCAGCCCCTATGGAAGGAACCCTACGGGCCCCTACAGAACACTACTGGCTCCTGCGGTACTCCAGAGGCCTCTAGGGAACCTACGAAGCTCTACGGAGCCCTATGGATCCTCACGGAACAGTACGGGCCCCTTCAGACCTCTGCGGGCGCTTATGGAAACCTACAGGACCCTACGGAACTGTACGAGACTCTACAGGCCCCTAGGGAACACCACAGGCCCCTACGGAACCGTACGAGACTCTACAGGCCCTTAGGGAACACCACAGGCCCCTACGGAACCGTACGAGACTCTACAGGCCCCTAGGGAACACCACAGGCCCCAACGGAACCCTACACAACCCTCCGGAAACATATGGCACCCTACAAGCTCCTACCAACCCCTGCGGGCACTTACACAACCCTAGAGGCCCCTACGGAAATCTACGGGAGTCTACGGGCCCCTAGGGAACCCTTCAGATTTCGACGGAACCCTACAAGGCCCTCTGGAACCCTACAGAATACTCCAGGACCCGACAGCACTCTACAAGACCCTTAGCAACACAACGGAACCTCACTAAAACCCTATGGGCTCCTACAGAATACTGCAGGTGCCTACGGAACCCTACAGACCCCTACGGAACCCTACAGACACCTGCGGGCACTTACGGAACCCTGCAGGCCCCTACGGAACCCTACAGGTCCATACAGAACCCCACAGGGCCCTACGGAACTTTACCAGCCACTATGGAACTCTACGGGTCCCTACGGAACCCTGCAGAACCCTCCGGAACCTTACAGAATCCCACAGACACCTACAGACTTCTGCGGCACTTACACAACCCTACAGGCCCCTACGGAAATCTACGGGACTCTACGAGCCCCTAGGGAACCCTTCAGATTTTGACGGAACCCTACAAGGCCCTCTGGAACCCTACAGAATACTCCAGGACCCGACAGCACTCTACAAGACCCTTAGCAACACAACGGAACCTCACTAAAACCCTATGGGCTCCTACAGAACACTGTAGGTGCCTACGGAAACCTACAGACCCCTACGGAATACTACCAGCCACTACAGAAAAATATGGCCCCTACGGAACTCTACGGAACCTGGCAGAAACACTGTGGGCCCCTACAGGCCCTTGCGGGCACTTGCAGAACTCTGCAGGAACCCACGGAACTTTATGGAACCCTACCAGCCCCTACGGAAGCCTAAAGACCCTTGCAGGCAGTTACGGAACGGTACAGGGCCCTAGGGAACTTTACCAGCCACTATGGAACTCTACGGGTCCCTACGGAACCCTGCAGAACCCTCCAGAACCTTACAGAATCCCACAGACTCCTACAGACTTCTGCGGGCACTTACACAACCCTACAGGCCCCTACGGAAATCTACGGGACTCTATGGGCCCCTAGGGAACCCTATAGATTTCGATGGAACCCTACGAGCCCCTCTGGAACCCTACAGAATACTCCAGGACCCGACAGCACTCTACAAGACCCTTAGCAACACAACGGAACCTCACTAAAACCCTATGGGCTCCTACAGAACACTGTAGGTGCCTACGGAAACCTACAGACCCCTACGGAATACTACCAGCCACTACAGAAAAATATGGCCCCTACGGAACTCTACGGAACCTGGCAGAAACACTGTGGGCCCCTACAGGCCCTTGCGGGCACTTGCAGAACTCTGCAGGAACCCACGGAACTTTATGGAACCCTACCAGCCCCTACGGAAGCCTAAAGACCCTTGCAGGCAGTTACGGAACGGTACAGGGCCCTAGGGAACTTTACCAGCCACTACGGAACTCTACGGGCCCCTACGGAACCCTGCAGAACCCTCCAGAACCTTACAGAATCCCACGGATTCCTACAGACTCCTGCGGGCACTTACTCAACCCTAGAGGACCCTACGGAACACTACTGGCTCCTGCGGTACTCCAGAGGCCTCTAGGGAACCTACGAAGCTCTACGGAACCCTATGGATCCTTACGGAACAGTACGGGCCCCTTCAGACCTCTGCGGGCGCTTATGGAAACCTACAGGACCCTACGGAACTGTACGAGACTCTACAGGCCCCTAGGGAACACCACAGGCCCCAACGGAACCCTACACAACCCTCCGGAAACATATGGCACCCTACAAGCTCCTACCAACCCCTGCGGGCACTTACACAACCCTAGAGGCCCCTACGGAAATCTACGGAAGTCTACGGGCCCCTAGGGAACCCTTCAGATTTCGACGGAACCCTACAAGGCCCTCTGGAACCCTACAGAATACTCCAGGACCCGACAGCACTCTACAAGACCCTTAGCAACACAACGGAACCTCACTAAAACCCTATGGGCTCCTACAGAATACTGCAGGTGCCTACGGAACCCTACAGACCCCTACGGAACCCTACAGACACCTGCGGGCACTTACGGAACCCTGCAGGCCCCTACGGAACCCTACAGGTCCATACAGAACCCCACAGGGCCCTACGGAACTTTACCAGCCACTACGGAACTCTACGGGTCCCTACGGAACCCTGCAGAACCCTCCGCAACCTTACAGAATCCCACAGACTCCTACAGACTTCTGCGGGCACTTACACAACCCTACAGGCCCCTACGGAACACTGCCAGCCCCTATGGAAGGAACCCTACGGGCCCCTACAGAACACTACTGGCTCCTGCGGTACTCCAGAGGCCTCTAGGAAACCTACGAAGCTCTACGGAGCCCTATGGATCCTTACGGAACAGTACGGGCCCCTTCAGACCTCTGCGGGCGCTAATGGAAACCTACAGGACCCTACGGAACTGTACGAGACTCTACAGGCCCCTAGGGAACACCACAGGCCCCTACGGAACCCTACACAACCCTCCGGAAACATATGGCACCCTACAAGCTCCTACCAACCCCTGCGGGCACTTACACAACCCTACAGGTCCCTACGGAAATCTACGGGACTCTATGGGCCCCTAGGGAACCCTTCAGATTTCGACGGAACCCTACAAGGCCCTCTGGAACCCTACAGAATACTCCAGGACCCGACAGCACTCTACAAGACCCTTAGCAACACAACGGAACCTCACTAAAACCCTATGGGCTCCTACAGAACACTGCAGGTGCCTACGGAACCCTACAGACCCCTACAGACCCGTACAGACACCTACGGGCACTTACGGAACCCTGCAGGCCCCTACGGAACCCTACAGGTCCATACAGAACCCCACAGGGCCCTACGGAACTTTACCAGCCACTATGGAACTCTACGGGTCCCTACGGAACCCTGCAGAACCCTCCGGAACCTTACAGAATCCCACAGACTCCTACAGACTTCTGCGGGCACTTACACAACCCTACAGGTCCCTACGGAAATCTACGGGACTCTATGGGCCCCTAGGGAACCCTATAGATTTCGATGGAACCCTACGAGCCCCTCTGGAACCCTACAGAATACTCCAGGACCCGACAGCACTCTACAAGACCCTTAGCAACACAACGGAACCTCACTAAAACCCTATGGGCTCCTACAGAACACTGTAGGTGCCTACGGAAACCTACAGACCCCTACGGAATACTACCAGCCACTACAGAAAAATATGGCCCCTACGGAACTCTACGGAACCTGGCAGAAACACTGTGGGCCCCTACAGGCCCTTGCGGGCACTTGCAGAACTCTGCAGGAACCCACGGAACTTTATGGAACCCTACCAGCCCCTACGGAAGCCTAAAGACCCTTGCAGGCAGTTACGGAACGGTACAGGGCCCTAGGGAACTTTACCAGCCACTATGGAACTCTACGGGTCCCTACGGAACCCTGCAGAACCCTCCGGAACCTTAGAGAATCCCACAGACTCCTACAGACTTCTGCGGCACTTACACAACCCTACAGGCCCCTACGGAAATCTACGGGACTCTACGAGCCCCTAGGGAACCCTTCAGATTTTGACGGAACCCTACCAGGCCCTCTGGAACCCTACAGAATACTCCAGGACCCGACAGCACTCTACAAGACCCTTAGCAACACAACGGAACCTCACTAAAACCCTATGGGCTCCTACAGAACACTGTAGGTGCCTACGGAAACCTACAGACCCCTACGGAATACTACCAGCCACTACAGAAAAATATGGCCCCTACGGAACTCTACGGAACCTGGCAGAAACACTGTGGGCCCCTACAGGCCCTTGCGGGCACTTGCAGAACTCTGCAGGAACCCACGGAACTTTATGGAACCCTACCAGCCCCTACGGAAGCCTAAAGACCCTTGCAGGCAGTTACGGAACGGTACAGGGCCCTAGGGAACTTTACCAGCCACTATGGAACTCTACGGGTCCCTACGGAACCCTGCAGAACCCTCCAGAACCTTACAGAATCCCACAGACTCCTACAGACTTCTGCGGGCACTTACACAACCCTACAGGTCCCTATGGAAATCTACGGGACTCTATGGGCCCCTAGGGAACCCTATAGATTTCGATGGAACCCTACGAGCCCCTCTGGAACCCTACAGAATACTCCAGGACCCGACAGCACTCTACAAGACCCTTAGCAACACAACGGAACCTCACTAAAACCCTATGGGCTCCTACAGAACACTGTAGGTGCCTACGGAAACCTACAGACCCCTACGGAATACTACCAGCCACTACAGAAAAATATGGCCCCTATGGAACTCTACGGAACCTGGCAGAAACACTGTGGGCCCCTACAGGCCCTTGCGGGCACTTGCAGAACTCTGCAGGAACCCACGGAACTTTATGGAACCCTACCAGCCCCTACGGAAGCCTAAAGACCCTTGCAGGCAGTTACGGAACGGTACAGGGCCCTAGGGAACTTTACCAGCCACTATGGAACTCTACGGGTCCCTACGGAACCCTGCAGAACCCTCCAGAACCTTACAGAATCCCACGGATTCCTACAGACTCCTGCGGGCACTTACTCAACCCTAGAGGACCCTACGGAACACTACTGGCTCCTGCGGTACTCCAGAGGCCTCTAGGGAACCTACGAAGCTCTACGGAACCCTATGGATCCTTACGGAACAGTACGGGCCCCTTCAGACCTCTGCGGGCGCTTATGGAAACCTACAGGACCCTACGGAACTGTACGAGACTCTACAGGCCCCTAGGGAACACCACAGGCCCCAACGGAACCCTACACAACCCTCCGGAAACATATGGCACCCTACAAGCTCCTACCAACCCCTGCGGGCACTTACACAACCCTAGAGGCCCCTACGGAAATCTACGGAAGTCTACGGGCCCCTAGGGAACCCTTCAGATTTCGACGGAACCCTACAAGGCCCTCTGGAACCCTACAGAATACTCCAGGACCCGACAGCACTCTACAAGACCCTTAGCAACACAACGGAACCTCACTAAAACCCTATGGGCTCCTACAGAATACTGCAGGTGCCTACGGAACCCTACAGACCCCTACGGAACCCTACAGACACCTGCGGGCACTTATGGAACCCTGCAGGCCCCTACGGAACCCTACAGGTCCATACAGAACCCCACAGGGCCCTACGGAACTTTACCAGCCACTACGGAACTCTACGGGTCCCTACGGAACCCTGCAGAACCCTCCGCAACCTTACAGAATCCCACAGACTCCTACAGACTTCTGCGGGCACTTACACAACCCTACAGGCCCCTACGGAACACTGCCAGCCCCTATGGAAGGAACCCTACGGGCCCCTACAGAACACTACTGGCTCCTGCGGTACTCCAGAGGCCTCTAGGGAACCTACGAAGCTCTACGGAGCCCTATGGATCCTTACGGAACAGTACGGGCCCCTTCAGACCTCTGCGGGCGCTAATGGAAACCTACAGGACCCTACGGAACTGTACGAGACTCTACAGGCCCCTAGGGAACACCACAGGCCCCTACGGAACCGTACGAGACTCTACAGGCCCTTAGGGAACACCACAGGCCCCTACGGAACCCTACACAACCCTCCGGAAACATATGGCAACCTACAAGCTCCTACCAACCCCTGCGGGCACTTACACAACCCTAGAGGCCCCTACGGCAGTCTACGGGAGTCTACGGGCCCCTAGGGAACCCTTCAGATTTTGACGGAACCCTACGAGCCCCTCTGGAACCCTACAGAATACTCCAGGACCCGACAGCACTCTACAAGACCCTTAGCAACACAACGGAACCTCACTAAAACCCTATGGGCTCCTACAGAACACTGCAGGTGCCTACGGAACCCTACAGACCCCTACAGACCCGTACAGACACCTACGGGCACTTGCGGAACACTGCAGGCCCCTACGGAACCCTACAGGTCCATACAGAACCCCACAGGGCCCTACGGAACTTTACCAGCCACTACGGAACTCTACGGGTCCCTACGGAACCCTGCAGAACCCTCCGGAACCTTACAGAATCCCACAGACTCCTACAGACTTCTGCGGGCACTTACTCAACCCTACAGGCCCCTACGGAAATCTACGGGATTCTACGAGCCCCTAGGGAACCCTTCAGATTTTGACGGAACCCTACAAGGCCCTCTGGAACCCTACAGAATACTCCAGGACCCGACAGCACTCTACAAGACCCTTAGCAACACAACGGAACCTCACTAAAACCCTATGGGCTCCTACAGAACACTGTAGGTGCCTACGGAAACCTACAGACCCCTACGGAATACTACCAGCCACTACAGAAAAATATGGCCCCTACGGAACTCTACGGAACCTGGCAGAAACACTGTGGGCCCCTACAGACCCTTGCGGGCACTTGCAGAACTCTGCAGGAACCCACGGAACTTTATGGAACCCTACCAGCCCCTACGGAAGCCTAAAGACCCTTGCAGGCAGTTACGGAACGGTACAGGGCCCTACGGAACATTACCAGCCATTATGGAACTCTACGGGTCCCTACGGAACCCTGCAGAACCCTCCGGAACCTTACAGAATCCCACAGACTCCTACAGACTTCTGCGGGCACTTACACAACCCTACAGGTCCCTACGGAAATCTACGGGACTCTATGGGCCCCTAGGGAACCCTATAGATTTCGATGGAACCCTACGAGCCCCTCTGGAACCCTACAGAATACTCCAGGACCCGACAGCACTCTACAAGACCCTTAGCAACACAACGGAACCTCACTAAAACCCTATGGGCTCCTACAGAACACTGCAGGTGCCTACGGAACCCTACAGACCCCTACAGACCCGTACAGACACCTACGGGCACTTGCGGAACCCTGCAGGCCCCTACGGAACCCTACAGGTCCATACAGAACCCCACAGGGCCCTACGGATCTTTACCAGCCACTATGGAACTCTACGGGTCCCTACGGAACCCTGCAGAACCCTCCGGAACCTTAGAGAATCCCACAGACTCCTACAGACTTCTGCGGGCACTTACACAACCCTACAGGCCCCTGCGGAAATCTACGGGATTCTACGAGCCCCTAGGGAACCCTTCAGATTTTGACGGAACCCTACAAGGCCCTCTGGAACCCTACAGAATACTCCAGGACCCGACAGCACTCTACAAGACCCTTAGCAACACAACGGAACCTCACTAAAACCCTATGGGCTCCTACAGAACACTGTAGGTGCCTACGGAAACCTACAGACCCCTACGGAATACTACCAGCCACTACAGAAAAATATGGCCCCTACGGAACTCTACGGAACCTGGCAGAAACACTGTGGGCCCCTATAGGCCCTTGCGGGCACTTGCAGAACTCTGCAGGAACCCACGGAACTTTATGGAACCCTACCAGCCCCTACGGAAGCCTAAAGACCCTTGCAGGCAGTTACGGAACGGTACAGGGCCCTAGGGAACTTTACCAGCCATTATGGAACTCTACGGGTCCCTACGGAACCCTGCAGAACCCTCCGGAACCTTACAGAATCCCACAGACTCCTACAGACTTCTGCGGGCACTTACACAACCCTACAGGCCCCTACGGAACACTGCCAGCCCCTATGGAAGGAACCCTACGGGCCCCTACAGAACACTACTGGCTCCTGCGGTACTCCAGAGGCCTCTAGGGAACCTACGAAGCTCTACAGAGCCCTATGGATCCTTACGGAACAGTACGGGCCCCTTCAGACCTCTGCGGGCGCTAATGGAAACCTACAGGACCCTACGGAACTGTACGAGACTCTACAGGCCCCTAGGGAACACCACAGGCCCCTACGGAACCGTACGAGACTCTACAGGCCCTTAGGGAACACCACAGGCCCCTACGGAACCCTACACAACCCTCCGGAAACATATGGCACCCTACAAGCTCCTACCAACCCCTGCGGGCACTTACACAACCCTACAGGCCCCTACGGCAATCTACGGGAGTCTACGGGCCCCTAGGGAACCCTTCAGATTTTGACGGAACCCTACGAGCCCCTCTGGAACCCTACAGAATACTGCAGGACCCGACAGCACTCTACAAGACCCTTAGCAACACAACGGAACCTCACTAAAACCCTATGGGCTCCTACAGAACACTGCAGGTGCCTACGGAACCCTACAGACCCCTACAGACCCGTACAGACACCTACGGGCACTTGCGGAACCCTGCAGGCCCCTACGGAACCCTACAGGTCCATACAGAACCCCACAGGGCCCTACGGAACTTTACCAGCCACTATGGAACTCTACGGGTCCCTACGGAACCCTGCAGAACCCTCCAGAACCTTACAGAATCCCACAGACTCCTACAGACTTCTGCGGGCACTTACACAACCCTACAGGCCCCTACGGAAATCTACGGGATTCTACGAGCCCCTAGGGAACCCTTCAGGTTTTGACGGAACCCTACGAGCCCCTCTGGAACCCTACAGAATACTCCAGGACCCGACAGCACTCTACAAGACCCTTAGCAACACAACGGAACCTCACTAAAACCCTATGGGCTCCTACAGAACACTGTAGGTGCCTACGGAAACCTACAGACCCCTACGGAATACTACCAGCCACTACAGAAAAATATGGCCCCTACGGAACTCTACGGAACCTGGCAGAAACACTGTGGGCCCCTACAGGCCCTTGCGGGCACTTGCAGAACTCTGCAGGAACCCACGGAACTTTATGGAACCCTACCAGCCCCTACGGAAGCCTAAAGACCCTTGCAGGCAGTTACGGAACGGTACAGGGCCCTAGGGAACTTTACCAGCCGTTATGGAACTCTACGGGTCCCTACGGAACCCTGCAGAACCCTCCGGAACCTTACAGAATCCCACAGACTCCTACAGACTTCTGCGGGCACTTACACAACCCTACAGGTCCCTATGGAAATCTACGGGACTCTATGGGCCCCTAGGGAACCCTATAGATTTCGATGGAACCCTACGAGCCCCTCTGGAACCCTACAGAATACTCCAGGACCCGACAGCACTCTACAAGACCCTTAGCAACACAACGGAACCTCACTAAAACCCTATGGGCTCCTACAGAACACTGCAGGTGCCTACGGAACCCTACAGACCCCTACAGACCCGTACAGACACCTACGGGCACTTACGGAACCCTGCAGGCCCCTACGGAACCCTACAGGTCCATACAGAACCCCACAGGGCCCTACGGAACTTTACCAGCCACTATGGAACTCTACGGGTCCCTACGGAACCCTGCAGAACCCTCCGGAACCTTACAGAATCCCACAGACTCCTACAGACTTCTGCGGCACTTACACAACTCTAGGGGCCCCTACGGAACCCTGCAGAACCCTCCAGAACCTTACAGAATCCCACGGATTCCTACAGACTCCTGCGGGCACTTACTCAACCCTAGAGGACCCTACGGAACACTACTGGCTCCTGCGGTACTCCAGAGGCCTCTAGGGAACCTACGAAGCTCTACGGAACCCTATGGATCCTTACGGAACAGTACGGGCCCCTTCAGACCTCTGCGGGCGCTTATGGAAACCTACAGGACCCTACGGAACTG
This sequence comes from Numenius arquata, assembly GCF_964106895.1. Classification (NCBI taxonomy): domain Eukaryota; kingdom Metazoa; phylum Chordata; class Aves; order Charadriiformes; family Scolopacidae; genus Numenius; species Numenius arquata. Next base: position 59,906 of record NW_027415018.1, read on the forward strand.
TACGAGACTCTACAGGCCCCTAGGGAAGACCACAGGCCCCAACGGAACCCTACACAACCCTCCGGAAACATATGGCACCCTACAAGCTCCTACCAACCCCTGCGGGCACTTACACAACCCTACAGGCCCCTATGGCAATCTACGGGACTCTACGGGCCCCTAGGGAACCCTTCAGATTTTGACGGAACCCTACGAGCCCCTCTGGAACCCTACAGAATACTCCAGGACCCGACAGCACTCTACAAGACCCTTAGCAACACAACGGAACCTCACTAAAACCCTATGGGCTCCTACAGAACACTGCAGGTGCCTACGGAACCCTACAGACCCCTACAGACCCGTACAGACACCTACGGGCACTTGCGGAACCCTGCAGGCCCCTACGGAACCCTACAGGTCCATACAGAACCCCACAGGGCCCTACGGAACTTTACAAGCCACTATGGAACTCTACGGGTCCCTACGGAACCCTGCAGAACCCTCCGGAACCTTAGAGAATCCCACAGACTCCTACAGACTTCTGCGGGCACTTACACAACCCTACAGGCCCCTACGGAAATCTACGGGATTCTACGAGCCCCTAGGGAACCCTTCAGATTTTGACGGAACCCTACAAGGCCCTCTGGAACCCTACAGAATACTCCAGGACCCGACAGCACTCTACAAGACCCTTAGCAACACAACGGAACCTCACTAAAACCCTATGGGCTCCTACAGAACACTGTAGGTGCCTACGGAAACCTACAGACCCCTACGGAATACTACCAGCCACTACAGAAAAATATGGCCCCTACGGAACTCTACGGAACCTGGCAGAAACACTGTGGGCCCCTACAGGCCCTTGCGGGCACTTGCAGAACTCTGCAGGAACCCACGGAACTTTATGGAACCCTACCAGCCCCTACGGAAGCCTAAAGACCCTTGCAGGCAGTTACGGAACGTTACAGGGCCCTAGGGAACTTTACCAGCCACTATGGAACTCTACGGGCCCCTACGGAACCCTGCAGAACCCTCCAGAACCTTACAGAATCCCACGGATTCCTACAGACTCCTGCGGGCACTTACTCAACCCTAGAGGACCCTACGGAACACTACTGGCTCCTGCGGTACTCCAGAGGACTCTAGGGAACCTACGAAGCTCTACGGAGCCCTATGGATCCTCACGGAACAGTACGGGCCCCTTCAGACCTCTGCGGGCACTTATGGAAACCTACAGGACCCTACGGAACTGTATGAGACTCTACAGGCCCCTAGGGAACACCACAGGCCCCTACGGAACCGTACGAGACTCTACAGGCCCTTAGGGAACACCACAGGCCCCTACGGAACCCTACACAACCCTCCGGAAACATATGGCACCCTACAAGCTCCTACCAACACCTGCGAGCACTTACACAACCCTACAGGTCCCTATGGCAATCTATGGGACTCTATGGGCCCCTAGGGAAGCCTACAGATTTTGACGGAACCCTACGAGCCCCTCTGGAACCCTACAGAATACTGCAGGACCCGACAGCACTCTACAAGACCCTTAGCAACACAACGGAACCTCACTAAAACCCTATGGGCTCCTACAGAACACTGTAGGTGCCTACGGAAACCTACAGACCCCTACGGAATACTACCAGCCACTACAGAAAAATATGGCCCCTACGGAACTCTACGGAACCTGGCAGAAACACTGTGGGCCCCTACAGGCCCTTGCGGGCACTTGCAGAACTCTGCAGGAACCCACGGAACTTTATGGAACCCTACCAGCCCCTACGGAAGCCTAAAGACCCTTGCAGGCAGTTACGGAACGGTACAGGGCCCTAGGGAACTTTACCAGCCACTATGGAACTCTACGGGCCCCTACGGAACCCTGCAGAACCCTCCAGAACCTTACAGAATCCCACGGATTCCTACAGACTCCTGCGGGCACTTACTCAACCCTAGAGGACCCTACGGAACACTACTGGCTCCTGCGGTACTCCAGAGGCCTCTAGGGAACCTACGAAGCTCTACGGAGCCCTATGGATCCTCACGGAACAGTACGGGCCCCTTCAGACCTCTGCGGGCACTTATGGAAACCTACAGGACCCTACGGAACTGTACGAGACTCTACAGGCCCCTAGGGAACACCACAGGCCCCTACGGAACCGTACGAGACTCTACAGGCCCTTAGGGAACACCACAGGCCCCTACGGAACCCTACACAACCCTCCGGAAACATATGGCACCCTACAAGCTCCTACCAACCCCTGCGAGCACCTACACAACCCTACAGGTCCCTATGGCAATCTATGGGACTCTACGGGCCCCTAGGGAAGCCTACAGATTTTGACGGAACCCTACGAGCCCCTCTGGAACCCTACAGAATACTCCAGGACCCGACAGCACTCTACAAGACCCTTAGCAACACAACGGAACCTCACTAAAACCCTATGGGCTCCTACAGAACACTGTAGGTGCCTACGGAAACCTACAGACCCCTACGGAATACTACCAGCCACTACAGAAAAATATGGCCCCTACGGAACTCTACGGAACCTGGCAGAAACACTGTGGGCCCCTACAGGCCCTTGCGGGCACTTGCAGAACTCTGCAGGAACCCACGGAACTTTATGGAACCCTACCAGCCCCTACGGAAGCCTAAAGACCCTTGCAGGCAGTTACGGAACGGTACAGGGCCCTAGGGAACTTTACCAGCCATTATGGAACTCTACGGGTCCCTACGGAACCCTGCAGAACCCTCCGGAACCTTACAGAATCCCACAGACTCCTACAGACTTCTGCGGGCACTTACACAACCCTACAGGTCCCTACGGAAATCTACGGGACTCTATGGGCCCCTAGGGAACCCTATAGATTTCGATGGAACCCTACGAGCCCCTCTGGAACCCTACAGAATACTCCAGGACCCGACAGCACTCTACAAGACCCTTAGCAACACAACGGAACCTCACTAAAACCCTATGGGCTCCTACAGAACACTGCAGGTGCCTACGGAACCCTACAGACCCCTACAGACCCGTACAGACACCTACGGGCACTTACGGAACCCTGCAGGCCCCTACGGAACCCTACAGGTCCATACAGAACCCCACAGGGCCCTACGGAACTTTACCAGCCACTATGGAACTCTACGGGTCCCTACGGAACCCTGCAGAACCCTCCAGAACCTTACAGAATCCCACGGATTCCTACAGACTCCTGCGGGCACTTACTCAACCCTAGAGGACCCTACGGAACACTACTGGCTCCTGCGGTACTCCAGAGGCCTCTAGGGAACCTACGAAGCTCTACGGAGCCCTATGGATCCTCACGGAACAGTACGGGCCCCTTCAGACCTCTGCGGGCGCTAATGGAAACCTACAGGACCCTACGGAACTGTACGAGACTCTACAGGCCCCTAGGGAACACCACAGGCCCCTACGGAACCCTACACAGCCCTCCGGAAACATATGGCACCCTACAAGCTCCTACCAACCCCTGCGGGCACTTACACAACCCTATAGGCCCCTACGGAAATCTACGGGAGTCTACGGGCCCCTAGGGAACCCTACAGATTTCGACGGAACCCTACAAGGCCCTCTGGAACCCTACAGAATACTCCAGGACCCGACAGCACTCTACAAGACCCTTAGCAACACAACGGAACCTCACTAAAACCCTATGGGCTCCTACAGAATACTGCAGGTGCCTACGGAAACCTACAGACCCCTACGAAACCCAACAGACACCTGCGGGCACTTACGGAACACTGCAGGCCCCTACGGAACCCTACAGACACCTGCGGGCACTTACGGAACCCTGCAGGCCCCTACGGAACACTGCCAGCCCCTATGGAAGGAACCCTACGGGCCCCTACAGAACACTACTGGCTCCTGCGGTACTCCAGAGGCCTCTAGGGAACCTACGAAGCTCTACGGAGCCCTATGGATCCTCACGGAACAGTACGGGCCCCTTCAGACCTCTGCGTCGCTTATGGAAACCTACAGGACCCTACAGAACTGTACGAGACTCTACAGGCCCCTAGGGAACCGTACGAGACTCTACAGGCCCTTAGGGAACACCACAGGCCCCTACGGAACCCTACACAACCCTCCGGAAACATATGGCACCCTACAAGCTCCTACCAACCCCTGCGGGCACTTACACAACCCTACAGGCCCCTACGGCAATCTACGGGAGTCTACGGGCCCCTAGGGAACCCTTCAGATTTTGACGGAACCCTACGAGCCCCTCTGGAACCCTACAGAATACTCCAGGACCCGACAGCACTCTACAAGACCCTTAGCAACACAACGGAACCTCACTAAAACCCTATGGGCTCCTACAGAACACTGCAGGTGCCTACGGAACCCTACAGACCCCTACAGACCCGTACAGACACCTACGGGCACTTGCGGAACCCTGCAGGCCCCTACGGAACCCTACAGGTCCATACAGAACCCCACAGGGCCCTACGGAACTTTACCAGCCACTATGGAACTCTACGGGTCCCTACGGAACCCTGCAGAACCCTCCGCAACCTTACAGAATCCCACAGACTCCTACAGACTTCTGCGGGCACTTACACAACCCTACAGGCCCCTACGGAAATCTACGGGATTCTACGAGCCCCTAGGGAACCCTTCAGGTTTTGACGGAACCCTACGAGCCCCTCTGGAACCCTACAGAATACTCCAGGACCCGACAGCACTCTACAAGACCCTTAGCAACACAACGGAACCTCACTAAAACCCTATGGGCTCCTACAGAACACTGTAGGTGCCTACGGAAACCTACAGACCCCTACGGAATACTACCAGCCACTACAGAAAAATATGGCCCCTACGGAACTCTACGGAACCTGGCAGAAACACTGTGGGCCCCTACAGGCCCTTGCGGGCACTTGCAGAACTCTGCAGGAACCCACGGAACTTTATGGAACCCTACCAGCCCCTACGGAAGCCTAAAGACCCTTGCAGGCAGTTACGGAACGGTACAGGGCCCTAGGGAACTTTACCAGCCACTATGGAATTCTACGGGTCCCTACGGAACCCTGCAGAACCCTCCGGAACCTTACAGAATCCCACAGACTCCTACAGACTTCTGCGGGCACTTACACAACCCTACAGGTCCCTACGGAAATCTACGGGACTCTATGGGCCCCTAGGGAACCCTATAGATTTCGATGGAACCCTACGAGCCCCTCTGGAACCCTACAGAATACTCCAGGACCCGACAGCACTCTACAAGACCCTTAGCAACACAACGGAACCTCACTAAAACCCTATGGGCTCCTACAGAACACTGCAGGTGCCTACGGAACCCTACAGACCCCTACAGACCCGTACAGACACCTACGGGCACTTACGGAACCCTGCAGGCCCCTACGGAACCCTACAGGTCCATACAGAACCCCACAGGGCCCTACGGAACTTTACCAGCCACTATGGAACTCTACGGGTCCCTACGGAACCCTGCAGAACCCTCCGGAACCTTACAGAATCCCACAGACTCCTACAGACTTCTGCGGCACTTACTCAACCCTAGAGGACCCTACGGAACACTACTGGCTCCTGCGGTACTCCAGAGGCCTCTAGGGAACCTACGAAGCTCTACGGAACCCTATGGATCCTTACGGAACAGTACGGGCCCCTTCAGACCTCTGCGGGCGCTTATGGAAACCTACAGGACCCTACGGAACTGTACGAGACTCTACAGGCCCCTAGGGAACACCACAGGCCCCAACGGAACCCTACACAACCCTCCGGAAACATATGGCACCCTACAAGCTCCTACCAACCCCTGCGGGCACTTACACAACCCTACAGGCCCCTACGGAAATCTACGGGACTCTATGGGCCCCTAGGGAACCCTTCAGATTTCGACGGAACCCTACAAGGCCCCTCTGGAACCCTACAGAATACTCCAGGACCCGACAGCACTCTACAAGACCCTTAGCAACACAACGGAACCTCACTAAAACCCTATGGGCTCCTACAGAATACTGCAGGTGCCTACGGAACCCTACAGACCCCTACGGAACCCTACAGACACCTGCGGGCACTTACAGAACCCTGCAGGCCCCTACGGAACGCTACAGGTCCATACAGAACCCCACAGGGCCCTACGGAACTTTACCAGCCACTACGGAACTCTACGGGTCCCTACGGAACCCTGCAGAACCCTCCGGAACCTTACAGAATCCCACAGACTCCTACAGACTTCTGCGGGCACTTACTCAACCCTACAGGCCCCTACCTAACACTGCCAGCTCCTATGGAAGGAACCCTACGGGCCCCTACAGAACACTACTGGCTCCTGCGGTACTCCAGAGGCCTCTAGGGAACCTACGAAGCTCTACGGAGCCCTATGGATCCTCACGGAACAGTACGGGCCCCTTCAGACCTCTGCGGGCGCTTATGGAAACCTACAGGACCCTACGGAACTGTACGAGACTCTACAGGCCCCTAGGGAACACCACAGGCCCCTACGGAACCCTACACAGCCCTCCGGAAACATATGGCACCCTACAAGCTCCTACCAACCCCTGCGGGCACTTACACAACCCTACAGGCCCCTACGGAAATCTACGGGAGTCTACGGGCCCCTAGGGAACCCTTCAGATTTCGACGGAACCCTACAAGGCCCTCTGGAACCCTACAGAATACTCCAGGACCCGACAGCACTCTACAAGACCCTTAGCAACACAACGGAACCTCACTAAAACCCTATGGGCTCCTACAGAATACTGCAGGTGCCTACGGAAACCTACAGACCCCTACGGAATACTACCAGCCACTACAGAAAAATATGGCCCCTACGGAACTCTACGGAACCTGGCAGAAACACTGTGGGCCCCTGCGGGCACTTGCAGAACTCTGCAGGAACCCACGGAACTTTATGGAACCCTACCAGCCCCTACGGAAGCCTAAAGACCCTTGCAGGCAGTTACGGAACGGTACAGGGCCCTAGGGAACTTTACCAGCCACTATGGAACTCTACGGGTCCCTACGGAACCCTGCAGAACCCTCCGGAACCTTACAGAATCCCACAGACTCCTACAGACTTCTGCGGCACTTACACAACTCTACGGGCCCCTACGGAACCCTGCAGAACCCTCCAGAACCTTACAGAATCCCACGGATTCCTACAGACTTCTGCGGGCACTTACTCAACCCTAGAGGACCCTACGGAACACTACTGGCTCCTGCGGTACTCCAGAGGCCTCTAGGGAACCTACGAAGCTCTACGGAACCCTATGGATCCTTACTAAACAGTACGGGCCCCTTCAGACCTCTGCGGGCGCTTATGGAAACCTACAGGACCCTACGGAACTGTACGAGACTCTACAGGCCCCTAGGGAACACCACAGGCCCCAACGGAACCCTACACAACCCTCCGGAAACATATGGCACCCTACAAGCTCCTACCAACCCCTGCGGGCACTTACACAACCCTAGAGGCCCCTACGGAAATCTACGGGACTCTATGGGCCCCTAGGGAACCCTTCAGATTTCGACGGAACCCTACAAGGCCCTCTGGAACCCTACAGAATACTCCAGGACCCGACAGCACTCTACAAGACCCTTAGCAACACAACGGAACCTCACTAAAACCCTATGGGCTCCTACAGAATACTGCAGGTGCCTACGGAACCCTACAGACCCCTACGGAACCCTACAGACACCTGCGGGCACTTACAGAACCCTGCAGGCCCCTACGGAACGCTACAGGTCCATACAGAACCCCACAGGGCCCTACGGAACTTTACCAGCCACTACGGAACTCTACGGGTCCCTACGGAACCCTGCAGAACCCTCCGGAACCTTACAGAATCCCACAGACTCCTACAGACTTCTGCGGGCACTTACTCAACCCTACAGGCCCCTACCTAACACTGCCAGCTCCTATGGAAGGAACCCTACGGGCCCCTACAGAACACTACTGGCTCCTGCGGTACTCCAGAGGCCTCTAGGGAACCTACGAAGCTCTACGGAGCCCTATGGATCCTCACGGAACAGTACGGGCCCCTTCAGACCTCTGCGGGCGCTTATGGAAACCTACAGGACCCTACGGAACTGTACGAGACTCTACAGGCCCCTAGGGAACACCACAGGCCCCTACGGAACCCTACACAGCCCTCCGGAAACATATGGCACCCTACAAGCTCCTACCAACCCCTGCGGGCACTTACACAACCCTACAGGCCCCTACGGAAATCTACGGGAGTCTACGGGCCCCTAGGGAACCCTTCAGATTTCGACGGAACCCTACAAGGCCCTCTGGAACCCTACAGAATACTCCAGGACCCGACAGCACTCTACAAGACCCTTAGCAACACAACGGAACCTCACTAAAACCCTATGGGCTCCTACAGAATACTGCAGGTGCCTACGGAAACCTACAGACCCCTACGGAATACTACCAGCCACTACAGAAAAATATGGCCCCTACGGAACTCTACGGAACCTGGCAGAAACACTGTGGGCCCCTACAGGCCCTTGCGGGCACTTGCAGAACTCTGCAGGAACCCACGGAACTTTATGGAACCCTACCAGCCCCTACGGAAGCCTAAAGACCCTTGCAGGCAGTTACGGAACGGTACAGGGCCCTAGGGAACTTTACCAGCCACTATGGAATTCTACGGGTCCCTACGGAACCCTGCAGAACCCTCCGGAACCTTACAGAATCCCACAGACTCCTACAGACTTCTGCGGGCACTTACACAACCCTACAGGTCCCTACGGAAATCTACGGGACTCTATGGGCCCCTAGGGAACCCTATAGATTTCGATGGAACCCTACGAGCCCCTCTGGAACCCTACAGAATACTCCAGGACCCGACAGCACTCTACAAGACCCTTAGCAACACAACGGAACCTCACTAAAACCCTATGGGCTCCTACAGAACACTGCAGGTGCCTACGGAACCCTACAGACCCCTACAGACCCGTACAGACACCTACGGGCACTTACGGAACCCTGCAGGCCCCTACGGAACCCTACAGGTCCATACAGAACCCCACAGGGCCCTACGGAACTTTACCAGCCACTATGGAACTCTACGGGTCCCTACGGAACCCTGCAGAACCCTCCGGAACCTTACAGAATCCCACAGACTCCTACAGACTTCTGCGGCACTTACACAACTCTAGGGGCCCCTACGGAACCCTGCAGAACCCTCCAGAACCTTACAGAATCCCACGGATTCCTACAGACTTCTGCGGGCACTTACTCAACCCTAGAGGACCCTACGGAACACTACTGGCTCCTGCGGTACTCCAGAGGCCTCTAGGGAACCTACGAAGCTCTACGGAACCCTATGGATCCTTACTAAACAGTACGGGCCCCTTCAGACCTCTGCGGGCGCTTATGGAAACCTACAGGACCCTACGGAACTGTACGAGACTCTACAGGCCCCTAGGGAACACCACAGGCCCCAACGGAACCCTACACAACCCTCCGGAAACATATGGCACCCTACAAGCTCCTACCAACCCCTGCGGGCACTTACACAACCCTAGAGGCCCCTACGGAAATCTACGGGACTCTATGGGCCCCTAGGGAACCCTTCAGATTTCGACGGAACCCTACAAGGCCCTCTGGAACCCTACAGAATACTCCAGGACCCGACAGCACTCTACAAGACCCTTAGCAACACAACGGAACCTCACTAAAACCCTATGGGCTCCTACAGAATACTGCAGGTGCCTACGGAACCCTACAGACCCCTACGGAACCCTACAGACACCTGCGGGCACTTACAGAACCCTGCAGGCCCCTACGGAACGCTACAGGTCCATACAGAACCCCACAGGGCCCTACGGAACTTTACCAGCCACTACGGAACTCTACGGGTCCCTACGGAACCCTGCAGAACCCTCCGGAACCTTACAGAATCCCACAGACTCCTACAGACTTCTGCGGGCACTTACTCAACCCTACAGGCCCCTACCTAACACTGCCAGCTCCTATGGAAGGAACCCTACGGGCCCCTACAGAACACTACTGGCTCCTGCGGTACTCCAGAGGCCTCTAGGGAACCTACGAAGCTCTACGGAGCCCTATGGATCCTCACGGAACAGTACGGGCCCCTTCAGACCTCTGCGGGCGCTTATGGAAACCTACAGGACCCTACGGAACTGTACGAGACTCTACAGGCCCCTAGGGAACACCACAGGCCCCTACGGAACCCTACACAGCCCTCCGGAAACATATGGCACCCTACAAGCTCCTACCAACCCCTGCGGGCACTTACACAACCCTATAGGCCCCTACGGAAATCTACGGGAGTCTACGGGCCCCTAGGGAACCCTTCAGATTTCGACGGAACCCTACAAGGCCCTCTGGAACCCTACAGAATACTCCAGGACCCGACAGCACTCTACAAGACCCTTAGCAACACAACGGAACCTCACTAAAACCCTATGGGCTCCTACAGAATACTGCAGGTGCCTACGGAAACCTACAGACCCCTACGGAATACTACCAGCCACTACAGAAAAATATGGCCCCTACGGAACTCTACGGAACCTGGCAGAAACACTGTGGGCCCCTACAGGCCCTTGCGGGCACTTGCAGAACTCTGCAGGAACCCACGGAACTTTATGGAACCCTACCAGCCCCTACGGAAGCCTAAAGACCCTTGCAGGCAGTTACGGAACGGTACAGGGCCCTAGGGAACTTTACCAGCCACTATGGAATTCTACGGGTCCCTACGGAACCCTGCAGAACCCTCCGGAACCTTACAGAATCCCACAGACTCCTACAGACTTCTGCGGGCACTTACACAACCCTACAGGTCCCTACGGAAATCTACGGGACTCTATGGGCCCCTAGGGAACCCTATAGATTTCGATGGAACCCTACGAGCCCCTCTGGAACCCTACAGAATACTCCAGGACCCGACAGCACTCTACAAGACCCTTAGCAACACAACGGAACCTCACTAAAACCCTATGGGCTCCTACAGAACACTGCAGGTGCCTACGGAACCCTACAGACCCCTACAGACCCGTACAGACACCTACGGGCACTTACGGAACCCTGCAGGCCCCTACGGAACCCTACAGGTCCATACAGAACCCCACAGGGCCCTACGGAACTTTACCAGCCACTATGGAACTCTACGGGTCCCTACGGAACCCTGCAGAACCCTCCGGAACCTTACAGAATCCCACAGACTCCTACAGACTTCTGCGGCACTTACACAACTCTAGGGGCCCCTACGGAACCCTGCAGAACCCTCCAGAACCTTACAGAATCCCACGGATTCCTACAGACTTCTGCGGGCACTTACTCAACCCTAGAGGACCCTACGGAACACTACTGGCTCCTGCGGTACTCCAGAGGCCTCTAGGGAACCTACGAAGCTCTACGGAACCCTATGGATCCTTACGGAACAGTACGGGCCCCTTCAGACCTCTGCGGGCGCTTATGGAAACCTACAGGACCCTACGGAACTGTACGAGACTCTACAGGCCCCTAGGGAACACCACAGGCCCCAACGGAACCCTACACAACCCTCCGGAAACATATGGCACCCTACAAGCTCCTACCAACCCCTGCGGGCACTTACACAACCCTAGAGGCCCCTACGGAAATCTACGGGACTCTATGGGCCCCTAGGGAACCCTTCAGATTTTGACGGAACGCTACAAGGCCCTCTGGAACCCTACAGAATACTCCAGGACCCGACAGCACTCTACAAGACCCTTAGCAACACAACGGAACCTCACTAAAACCCTATGGGCTCCTACAGAATACTGCAGGTGCCTACGGAACCCTACAGACCCCTACGGAACCCTACAGACACCTGCGGGCACTTACAGAACCCTGCAGGCCCCTACGGAACGCTACAGGTCCATACAGAACCCCACAGGGCCCTACGGAACTTTACCAGCCACTACGGAACTCTACGGGTCCCTACGGAACCCTGCAGAACCCTCCGGAACCTTACAGAATCCCACAGACTCCTACAGACTTCTGCGGGCACTTACTCAACCCTACAGGCCCCTACCTAACACTGCCAGCTCCTATGGAAGGAACCCTACGGGCCCCTACAGAACACTACTGGCTCCTGCGGTACTCCAGAGGCCTCTAGGGAACCTACGAAGCTCTACGGAGCCCTATGGATCCTCACGGAACAGTACGGGCCCCTTCAGACCTCTGCGGGCGCTTATGGAAACCTACAGGACCCTACGGAACTGTACGAGACTCTACAGGCCCCTAGGGAACACCACAGGCCCCTACGGAACCCTACACAGCCCTCCGGAAACATATGGCACCCTACAAGCTCCTACCAACCCCTGCGGGCACTTACACAACCCTATAGGCCCCTACGGAAATCTACGGGAGTCTACGGGCCCCTAGGGAACCCTTCAGATTTCGACGGAACCCTACAAGGCCCTCTGGAACCCTACAGAATACTCCAGGACCCGACAGCACTCTACAAGACCCTTAGCAACACAACGGAACCTCACTAAAACCCTATGGGCTCCTACAGAATACTGCAGGTGCCTACGGAAACCTACAGACCCCTACGGAATACTACCAGCCACTACAGAAAAATATGGCCCCTACGGAACTCTACGGAACCTGGCAGAAACACTGTGGGCCCCTACAGGCCCTTGCGGGCACTTGCAGAACTCTGCAGGAACCCACGGAACTTTATGGAACCCTACCAGCCCCTACGGAAGCCTAAAGACCCTTGCAGGCAGTTACGGAACGGTACAGGGCCCTAGGGAACTTTACCAGCCACTATGGAATTCTACGGGTCCCTACGGAACCCTGCAGAACCCTCCGGAACCTTACAGAATCCCACAGACTCCTACAGACTTCTGCGGGCACTTACACAACCCTACAGGTCCCTACGGAAATCTACGGGACTCTATGGGCCCCTAGGGAACCCTATAGATTTCGATGGAACCCTACGAGCCCCTCTGGAACCCTACAGAATACTCCAGGACCCGACAGCACTCTACAAGACCCTTAGCAACACAACGGAACCTCACTAAAACCCTATGGGCTCCTACAGAACACTGCAGGTGCCTACGGAACCCTACAGACCCCTACAGACCCGTACAGACACCTACGGGCACTTACGGAACCCTGCAGGCCCCTACGGAACCCTACAGGTCCATACAGAACCCCACAGGGCCCTACGGAACTTTACCAGCCACTATGGAACTCTACGGGTCCCTACGGAACCCTGCAGAACCCTCCGGAACCTTACAGAATCCCACAGACTCCTACAGACTTCTGCGGCACTTACACAACTCTAGGGGCCCCTACGGAACCCTGCAGAACCCTCCAGAACCTTACAGAATCCCACGGATTCCTACAGACTTCTGCGGGCACTTACTCAACCCTAGAGGACCCTACGGAACACTACTGGCTCCTGCGGTACTCCAGAGGCCTCTAGGGAACCTACGAAGCTCTACGGAACCCTATGGATCCTTACTAAACAGTACGGGCCCCTTCAGACCTCTGCGGGCGCTTATGGAAACCTACAGGACCCTACGGAACTGTACGAGACTCTACAGGCCCCTAGGGAACACCACAGGCCCCAACGGAACCCTACACAACCCTCCGGAAACATATGGCACCCTACAAGCTCCTACCAACCCCTGCGGGCACTTACACAACCCTACAGGCCCCTACGGAAATCTACGGGACTCTATGGGCCCCTAGGGAACCCTTCAGATTTCGACGGAACCCTACAAGGCCCTCTGGAACCCTACAGAATACTCCAGGACCCGACAGCACTCTACAAGACCCTTAGCAACACAACGGAACCTCACTAAAACCCTATGGGCTCCTACAGAATACTGCAGGTGCCTACGGAACCCTACAGACCCCTACGGAACCCTACAGACACCTGCGGGCACTTACAGAACCCTGCAGGCCCCTACGGAACGCTACAGGTCCATACAGAACCCCACAGGGCCCTACGGAACTTTACCAGCCACTACGGAACTCTACGGGTCCCTACGGAACCCTGCAGAACCCTCCGGAACCTTACAGAATCCCACAGACTCCTACAGACTTCTGCGGGCACTTACTCAACCCTACAGGCCCCTACCTAACACTGCCAGCTCCTATGGAAGGAACCCTACGGGCCCCTACAGAACACTACTGGCTCCTGCGGTACTCCAGAGGCCTCTAGGGAACCTACGAAGCTCTACGGAACCCTATGGATCCTCACGGAACAGTACGGGCCCCTTCAGACCTCTGCGGGCGCTTATGGAAACCTACAGGACCCTACGGAACTGTACGAGACTCTACAGGCCCCTAGGGAACACCACAGGCCCCTACGGAACCCTACACAGCCCTCCGGAAACATATGGCACCCTACAAGCTCCTACCAACCCCTGCGGGCACTTACACAACCCTATAGGCCCCTACGGAAATCTACGGGAGTCTACGGGCCCCTAGGGAACCCTTCAGATTTCGACGGAACCCTACAAGGCCCTCTGGAACCCTACAGAATACTCCAGGACCCGACAGCACTCTACAAGACCCTTAGCAACACAACGGAACCTCACTAAAACCCTATGGGCTCCTACAGAATACTGCAGGTGCCTACGGAAACCTACAGACCCCTACGGAATACTACCAGCCACTACAGAAAAATATGGCCCCTACGGAACTCTACGGAACCTGGCAGAAACACTGTGGGCCCCTACAGGCCCTTGCGGGCACTTGCAGAACTCTGCAGGAACCCACGGAACTTTATGGAACCCTACCAGCCCCTACGGAAGCCTAAAGACCCTTGCAGGCAGTTACGGAACGGTACAGGGCCCTAGGGAACTTTACCAGCCACTATGGAATTCTACGGGTCCCTACGGAACCCTGCAGAACCCTCCGGAACCTTACAGAATCCCACAGACTCCTACAGACTTCTGCGGGCACTTACACAACCCTACAGGTCCCTACGGAAATCTACGGGACTCTATGGGCCCCTAGGGAACCCTATAGATTTCGATGGAACCCTACGAGCCCCTCTGGAACCCTACAGAATACTCCAGGACCCGACAGCACTCTACAAGACCCTTAGCAACACAACGGAACCTCACTAAAACCCTATGGGCTCCTACAGAACACTGCAGGTGCCTACGGAACCCTACAGACCCCTACAGACCCGTACAGACACCTACGGGCACTTACGGAACCCTGCAGGCCCCTACGGAACCCTACAGGTCCATACAGAACCCCACAGGGCCCTACGGAACTTTACCAGCCACTATGGAACTCTACGGGTCCCTACGGAACCCTGCAGAACCCTCCGGAACCTTACAGAATCCCACAGACTCCTACAGACTTCTGCGGCACTTACACAACTCTAGGGGCCCCTACGGAACCCTGCAGAACCCTCCAGAACCTTACAGAATCCCACGGATTCCTACAGACTTCTGCGGGCACTTACTCAACCCTAGAGGACCCTACGGAACACTACTGGCTCCTGCGGTACTCCAGAGGCCTCTAGGGAACCTACGAAGCTCTACGGAACCCTATGGATCCTTACGGAACAGTACGGGCCCCTTCAGACCTCTGCGGGCGCTTATGGAAACCTACAGGACCCTACGGAACTGTACGAGACTCTACAGGCCCCTAGGGAACACCACAGGCCCCAACGGAACCCTACACAACCCTCCGGAAACATATGGCACCCTACAAGCTCCTACCAACCCCTGCGGGCACTTACACAACCCTAGAGGCCCCTACGGAAATCTACGGGACTCTATGGGCCCCTAGGGAACCCTTCAGATTTCGACGGAACCCTACAAGGCCCTCTGGAACCCTACAGAATACTCCAGGACCCGACAGCACTCTACAAGACCCTTAGCAACACAACGGAACCTCACTAAAACCCTATGGGCTCCTACAGAATACTGCAGGTGCCTACGGAACCCTACAGACCCCTACGGAACCCTACAGACACCTGCGGGCACTTACAGAACCCTGCAGGCCCCTACGGAACGCTACAGGTCCATACAGAACCCCACAGGGCCCTACGGAACTTTACCAGCCACTACGGAACTCTACGGGTCCCTACGGAACCCTGCAGAACCCTCCGGAACCTTACAGAATCCCACAGACTCCTACAGACTTCTGCGGGCACTTACTCAACCCTACAGGCCCCTACCTAACACTGCCAGCTCCTATGGAAGGAACCCTACGGGCCCCTACAGAACACTACTGGCTCCTGCGGTACTCCAGAGGCCTCTAGGGAACCTACGAAGCTCTACGGAGCCCTATGGATCCTCACGGAACAGTACGGGCCCCTTCAGACCTCTGCGGGCGCTTATGGAAACCTACAGGACCCTACGGAACTGTACGAGACTCTACAGGCCCCTAGGGAACACCACAGGCCCCTACGGAACCCTACACAGCCCTCCGGAAACATATGGCACCCTACAAGCTCCTACCAACCCCTGCGGGCACTTACACAACCCTAGAGGCCCCTACGGAAATCTACGGGAGTCTACGGGCCCCTAGGGAACCCTTCAGATTTCGACGGAACCCTACAAGGCCCTCTGGAACCCTACAGAATACTCCAGGACCCGACAGCACTCTACAAGACCCTTAGCAACACAACGGAACCTCACTAAAACCCTATGGGCTCCTACAGAATACTGCAGGTGCCTACGGAAAACTACAGACCCCTACGAAACCCTACAGACACCTGCGGGCACTTACGGAACACTGCAGGCCCCTACGGAACCCTACAGACACCTGCGGGCACTTACGGAACCCTGCAGGCCCCTACGGAACCCTACAGGTCCATACAGAACCCCACAGGGCCCTACAGAACTTTACCAGCCACTACGGAACTCTACGGGTCCCTACGGAACCCTGCAGAACCCTCCGGAACCTTACAGAATCCCAAAGACTCCTACAGACTCCTGCGGGCACTTACACAACCCTACAGGCCCCTACGGAACACTGCCAGCCCCTATGGAAGGAACCCTACGGGCCCCTACAGAACACTACTGGCTCCTGCGGTACTCCAGAGGCCTCTAGGGAACCTACGAAGCTCTACGGAGCCCTATGGATCCTCACGGAACAGTACGGGCCCCTTCAGAACTCTGCGGGCGCTTATGGAAACCTACAGGACCCTACAGAACTGTACGAGACTCTACAGGCCCCTAGGGAACCGTACGAGACTCTACAGGCCCTTAGGGAACACCACAGGCCCCTACGGAACCCTACACAACCCTCCGGAAACATATGGCACCCTACAAGCTCCTACCAACCCCTGCGGGCACTTACACAACCCTACAGGCCCCTACGGCAATCTACGGGACTCTACGGGCCCCTAGGGAACCCTTCAGATTTTGACGGAACCCTACGAGCCCCTCTGGAACCCTACAGAATACTCCAGGACCCGACAGCACTCTACAAGACCCTTAGCAACACAACGGAACCTCACTAAAACCCTATGGGCTCCTACAGAACACTGCAGGTGCCTACGGAACCCTACAGACCCCTACAGACCCGTACAGACACCTACGGGCACTTGCGGAACACTGCAGGCCCCTACGGAACCCTACAGGTCCATACAGAACCCCACAGGGCCCTACGGAACTTTACCAGCCACTATGGAACTCTACGGGTCCCTACGGAACCCTGCAGAACCCTCCGGAACCTTACAGAATCCCACAGACTCCTACAGACTTCTGCGGGCACTTACACAACCCTACAGGCCCCTACGGAAATCTACGGGATTCTACGAGCCCCTAGGGAACCCTTCAGATTTTGACGGAACTCTACAAGGCCCTCTGGAACCCTACAGAATACTCCAGGACCCGACAGCACTCTACAAGACCCTTAGCAACACAACGGAACCTCACTAAAACCCTATGGGCTCCTACAGAACACTGTAGGTGCCTACGGAAACCTACAGACCCCTACGGAATACTACCAGCCACTACAGAAAAATATGGCCCCTACGGAACTCTACGGAACCTGGCAGAAACACTGTGGGCCCCTACAGGCCCTTGCGGGCACTTGCAGAACTCTGCAGGAACCCACGGAACTTTATGGAACCCTACCAGCCCCTACGGAAGCCTAAAGACCCTTGCAGGCAGTTACGGAACGGTACAGGGCCCTAGGGAACTTTACCAGCCACTATGGAACTCTACGGGCCCCTACGGAACCCTGCAGAACCCTCCAGAACCTTACAGAATCCCACGGATTCCTACAGACTCCTGCGGGCACTTACTCAACCCTAGAGGACCCTACGGAACACTACTGGCTCCTGCGGTACTCCAGAGGCCTCTAGGGAACCTACGAAGCTCTACGGAGCCCTATGGATCCTCACGGAACAGTACGGGCCCCTTCAGACCTCTGCGGGCACTTATGGAAACCTACAGGACCCTACGGAACTGTATGAGACTCTACAGGCCCCTAGGGAACACCACAGGCCCCTACGGAACCGTACGAGACTCTACAGGCCCTTAGGGAACACCACAGGCCCCTACGGAACCCTACACAACCCTCCGGAAACATATGGCACCCTACAAGCTTTTACCAACCCCTGCGAGCACTTACACAACCCTACAGGTCCCTATGGCAATCTATGGGACTCTATGGGCCCCTAGGGAAGCCTACAGATTTTGACGGAACCCTACGAGCCCCTCTGGAACCCTACAGAATACTCCAGGACCCGACAGCACTCTACAAGACCCTTAGCAACACAACGGAACCTCACTAAAACCCTATGGGCTCCTACAGAACACTGTAGGTGCCTACGGAAACCTACAGACCCCTACGGAATACTACCAGCCACTACAGAAAAATATGGCCCCTACGGAACTCTACGGAACCTGGCAGAAACACTGTGGGCCCCTACAGGCCCTTGCGGGCACTTGCAGAACTCTGCAGGAACCCACGGAACTTTATGGAACCCTACCAGCCCCTACGGAAGCCTAAAGACCCTTGCAGGCAGTTACGGAACGGTACAGGGCACTAGGGAACTTTACCAGCCATTATGGAACTCTACGGGTCCCTACGGAACCCTGCAGAACCCTCCGGAACCTTACAGAATCTCACAGACTCCTACAGACTTCTGCGGCACTTACACAACCCTACAGGTCCCTACGGAAATCTACGGGACTCTATGGGCCCCTAGGGAACCCTATAGATTTCGATGGAACCCTACGAGCCCCTCTGGAACCCTACAGAATACTCCAGGACCCGACAGCACTCTACAAGACCCTTAGCAACACAACGGAACCTCACTAAAACCCTATGGGCTCCTACAGAACACTGCAGGTGCCTACGGAACCCTACAGACCCCTACAGACCCGTACAGACACCTACGGGCACTTACGGAACCCTGCACGCCCCTACGGAACCCTAGAGGTCCATACAGAACCCCACAGGGCCCTACGGAACTTTACCAGCCACTATGGAACTCTATGGGTCCCTACGGAACCCTGCAGAACCCTCCGGAACCTTACAGAATCCCACAGACTCCTACAGACTTCTGCGGCACTTACACAACTCTACGGGCCCCTACGGAACCCTGCAGAACCCTCCAGAACCTTACAGAATCCCACGGATTCCTACAGACTCCTGCGGGCACTTACTCAACCCTAGAGGACCCTACGGAACACTACTGGCTCCTGCGGTACTCCAGAGGCCTCTAGGGAACCTACGAAGCTCTACGGAACCCTATGGATCCTCACGGAACAGTACGGGCCCCTTCAGACCTCTGCGGGCGCTTATGGAAACCTACAGGACCCTACGGAACTCTACGAGACTCTACAGGCCCCTAGGGAACACCACAGGCCCCAACGGAACCCTACACAACCCTCCGGAAACATATGGCACCCTACAAGCTCCTACCAACCCCTGCGGGCACTTACACAACCCTACAGGCCCCTACGGCAATCTACGGGACTCTACGAGCCCCTAGGGAACCCTTCAGATTTTGACGGAACCCTATGAGCCCCTCTGGAACCCTACAGAATACTCCAGGACCCGACAGCACTCTACAAGACCCTTAGCAACACAACGGAACCTCACTAAAACCCTATGGGCTCCTACAGAACACTGCAGGTGCCTACGGAACCCTACAGACCCCTACAGACCCGTACAGACACCTACGGGCACTTGCGGAACCCTGCACGCCCCTACGGAACCCTACAGGTCCATACAGAACCCCACAGGGCCCTACGGAACTTTACAAGCCACTATGGAACTCTACGGGTCCCTACGGAACCCTGCAGAACCCTCCGCAAGCTTACAGAATCCCACAGACTCCTACAGACTTCTGCGGGCACTTACACAACCCTACAGGCCCCTACGGAAATCTACGGGATTCTACGAGCCCCTAGGGAACCCTTCAGATTTTGACGGAACCCTACAAGGCCCTCTGGAACCCTACAGAATACTCCAGGACCCGACAGCACTCTACAAGACCCTTAGCAACACAACGGAACCTCACTAAAACCCTATGGGCTCCTACAGAACACTGTAGGTGCCTACGGAAACCTACAGACCCCTACGGAATACTACCAGCCACTACAGAAAAATATGGCCCCTACGGAACTCTACGGAACCTGGCAGAAACACTGTGGGCCCCTACAGGCCCTTGCGGGCACTTGCAGAACTCTGCAGGAACCCACGGAACTTTATGGAACCCTACCAGCCCCTACGGAAGCCTAAAGACCCTTGCAGGCAGTTACGGAACGGTACAGGGCCCTAGGGAACTTTACCAGCCACTATGGAACTCTACGGGCCCCTACGGAACCCTGCAGAACCCTCCAGAACCTTACAGAATCCCACGGATTCCTACAGACTCCTGCGGGCACTTACTCAACCCTAGAGGACCCTACGGAACACTACTGGCTCCTGCGGTACTCCAGAGGCCTCTAGGGAACCTACGAAGCTCTACGGAGCCCTATGGATCCTCACGGAACAGTACGGGCCCCTTCAGACCTCTGCGGGCACTTATGGAAACCTACAGGACCCTACGGAACTGTACGAGACTCTACAGGCCCCTAGGGAACACCACAGACCCCTACGGAACCGTACGAGACTCTACAGGCCCTTAGGGAACACCACAGGCCCCTACGGAACCCTACACAACCCTCCGGAAACATATGGCACCCTACAAGCTCCTACCAACCCCTGCGAGCACTTACACAACCCTACAGGTCCCTATGGCAATCTATGGGACTCTATGGGCCCCTAGGGAAGCCTACAGATTTTGACGGAACCCTACGAGCCCCTCTGGAACCCTACAGAATTCTCCAGGACCCGACAGAACTCTACAAGACCCTTAGCAACACAACGGAACCTCACTAAAACCCTATGGGCTCCTACAGAACACTGTAGGTGCCTACGGAAACCTACAGACCCCTACGGAATACTACCAGCCACTACAGAAAAATATGGCCCCTATGGAACTCTACGGAACCTGGCAGAAACACTGTGGGCCCCTACAGGCCCTTGCGGGCACTTGCAGAACTCTGCAGGAACCCACGGAACTTTATGGAACCCTACCAGCCCCTACGGAAGCCTAAAGACCCTTGCAGGCAGTTACGGAACGGTACAGGGCACTAGGGAACTTTACCAGCCACTATGGAACTCTACGGGTCCCTACGGAACCCTGCAGAACCCTCCGGAACCTTACAGAATCCCACAGACTCCTACAGACTTCTGCGGGCACTTACACAACCCTACAGGTCCCTACGGAAATCTACGGGACTCTATGGGCCCCTAGGGAACCCTATAGATTTCGATGGAACCCTACGAGCCCCTCTGGAACCCTACAGAATACTCCAGGACCCGACAGCACTCTACAAGACCCTTAGCAACACAACGGAACCTCACTAAAACCCTATGGGCTCCTACAGAACACTGCAGGTGCCTACGGAACCCTACAGACCCCTACGGACCCGTACAGACACCTACGGGCACTTACAGAACCCTGCAGGCCCCTACGGAACGCTACAGGTCCATACAGAACCCCACAGGGCCCTACGGAACTTTACCAGCCACTATGGAACTCTACGGGTCCCTACGGAACCCTGCAGAACCCTCCGGAACCTTACAGAATCCCACAGACTCCTACAGACTTCTGCGGGCACTTACTCAACCCTACAGGCCCCTACCTAACACTGCCAGCTCCTATGGAAGGAACCCTACGGGCCCCTACAGAACACTACTGGCTCCTGCGGTACTCCAGAGGCCTCTAGGGAACCTACGAAGCTCTACGGAGCCCTATGGATCCTCACGGAACAGTACGGGCCCCTTCAGACCTCTGCGGGCGCTTATGGAAACCTACAGGACCCTACGGAACCGTACGAGACTCTACAGGCCCCTAGGGAACACCACAGGCCCCTACGGAACCCTACACAGCCCTCCGGAAACATATGGCACCCTACAAGCTCCTACCAACCCCTGCGGGCACTTACACAACCCTACAGGCCCCTACGGCAATCTACGGGACTCTACGAGCCCCTAGGGAACCCTTCAGATTTTGACGGAACCCTACGAGCCCCTCTGGAACCCTACAGAATACTCCAGGACCCGACAGCACTCTACAAGACCCTTAGCAACACAACGGAACCTCACTAAAACCCTATGGGCTCCTACAGAACACTGCAGGTGCCTACGGAACCCTACAGACCCCTACAGACCCGTACAGACACCTACGGGCACTTGCGGAACCCTGCACGCCCCTACGGAACCCTACAGGTCCATACAGAACCCCACAGGGCCCTACGGAACTTTACAAGCCACTATGGAACTCTACGGGTCCCTACGGAACCCTGCAGAACCCTCCGCAAGCTTACAGAATCCCACAGACTCCTACAGACTTCTGCGGGCACTTACACAACCCTACAGGCCCCTACGGAAATCTACGGGATTCTACGAGCCCCTAGGGAACCCTTCAGATTTTGACGGAACCCTACAAGGCCCTCTGGAACCCTACAGAATACTCCAGGACCCGACAGCACTCTACAAGACCCTTAGCAACACAACGGAACCTCACTAAAACCCTATGGGCTCCTACAGAACACTGCAGGTGCCTACGGAACCCTACAGACCCCTACGGACCCGTACAGACACCTACGGGCACTTACAGAACCCTGCAGGCCCCTACGGAACGCTACAGGTCCATACAGAACCCCACAGGGCCCTACGGAACTTTACCAGCCACTATGGAACTCTACGGGTCCCTACGGAACCCTGCAGAACCCTCCGGAACCTTACAGAATCCCACAGACTCCTACAGACTTCTGCGGGCACTTACTCAACCCTACAGGCCCCTACCTAACACTGCCAGCTCCTATGGAAGGAACCCTACGGGCCCCTACAGAACACTACTGGCTCCTGCGGTACTCCAGAGGCCTCTAGGGAACCTACGAAGCTCTACGGAGCCCTATGGATCCTCACGGAACAGTACGGGCCCCTTCAGACCTCTGCGGGCGCTTATGGAAACCTACAGGACCCTAAGGAACCGTACAAGACTCTACAGGCCCCTAGGGAACACCACAGGCCCCTACGGAACCCTACACAGCCCTCCGGAAACATATGGCACCCTACAAGCTCCTACCAACCCCTGCGGGCACTTACACAACCCTATAGGCCCCTACGGAAATCTACGGGAGTCTACGGGCCCCTAGGGAACCCTTCAGATTTCGACGGAACCCTACAAGGCCCTCTGGAACCCTACAGAATACTCCAGGACCCGACAGCACTCTACAAGACCCTTAGCAACACAACGGAACCTCACTAAAACCCTATGGGCTCCTACAGAATACTGCAGGTGCCTAGGGAACCCTACAGACCCCTACGGAACCCTACAGACACCTGCGGGCACTTACGGAACCCTGCAGGCCTCTACGGAACCCTACAGACACCTACGGGCACTTACGGAACCCTGCAGGCCCCTACGGAACCCTACAGGTCCATACAGAACCCCACAGGGCCCTACGGAACTTTACCAGCCACTACGGAACTCTACGGGTCCCTACGGAACCCTGCAGAACCCTCCGGAACCTTACAGAATCCCACAGACTCCTACAGACTCCTGCGGGCACTTACACAACCCTACAGGCCCCTACGGAACACTGCCAGCCCCTATGGAAGGAACCCTACGGGCCCCTACAGAACACTACTGGCTCCTGCGGTACTCCAGAGGCCTCTAGGGAACCTACGAAGCTCTACGGAGCCCTATGGATCCTCACGGAACAGTACGGGCCCCTTCAGACCTCTGCGGGCGCTTATGGAAACCTACAGGACCCTACGGAACTGTACGAGACTCTACAGGCCCCTAGGGAACACCACAGGCCCCTACGGAACCGTACGAGACTCTACAGGCCCTTAGGGAACACCACAGGCCCCTACGGAACCCTACACAACCCTCCGGAAACATATGGCACCCTACAAGCTCCTACCAACCCCTGCGGGCACTTACACAACCCTACAGGCCCCTACGGAAATCTACGGGAGTCTACGGGCCCCTAGGGAACCCTTCAGATTTCGACGGAACCCTACCAGCCCCTCTGGAACCCTACAGAATACTCCAGGACCCGACAGCACTCTACAAGACCCTTAGCAACACAACGGAACCTCACTAAAACCCTATGGGCTCCTACAGAACACTGCAGGTGCCTACGGAACCCTACAGACCCCTACAGACCCGTACAGACACCTACGGGCACTTGCGGAACCCTGCAGGCCCCTACGGAACCCTACAGGTCCATACAGAACCCCACAGGGCCCTACGGAACTTTACCAGCCACTATGGAACTCTACGGGTCCCTACGGAACCCTGCAGAACCCTCCGGAACCTTACAGAATCCCACAGACTCCTACAGACTTCTGCGGGCACTTACACAACCCTACAGGCCCCTACGGAAATCTACGGGACTCTATGGGCCCCTAGGGAACCCTATAGATTTCGATGGAACCCTACGAGCCCCTCTGGAACCCTACAGAATACTCCAGGACCCGACAGCACTCTACAAGACCCTTAGCAACACAACGGAACCTCACTAAAACCCTATGGGCTCCTACAGAACACTGTAGGTGCCTACGGAAACCTACAGACCCCTACGGAATACTACCAGCCACTACAGAAAAATATGGCCCCTACGGAACTCTACGGAACCTGGCAGAAACACTGTGGGCCCCTACAGGCCCTTGCGGGCACTTGCAGAACTCTGCAGGAACCCACGGAACTTTATGGAACCCTACCAGCCCCTACGGAAGCCTAAAGACCCTTGCAGGCAGTTACGGAACGGTACAGGGCCCTAGGGAACTTTACCAGCCACTACGGAACTCTACGGGCCCCTACGGAACCCTGCAGAACCCTCCAGAACCTTACAGAATCCCACGGATTCCTACAGACTCCTGCGGGCACTTACTCAACCCTAGAGGACCCTACGGAACACTACTGGCTCCTGCGGTACTCCAGAGGCCTCTAGGGAACCTACGAAGCTCTATGGAGCCCTATGGATCCTCACGGAACAGTACGGGCCCCTTCAGACCTCTGCGGACCCTTATGGAAACCTACAGGACCCTACGGAACTGTATGATACTCTACAGGCCCCTACGGAACACCACAGGCCCCTACGGAACCGTACGAGACTCTACAGGCCCTTAGGGAACACCACAGGCCCCTACGGAACCCTACACAACCCTCCGGAAACATATGGCACCCTACAAGCTCCTACCAACCCCTGCGAGCACTTACACAACCCTACAGGTCCCTATGGCAATCTATGGGACTCTATGGGCCCCTAGGGAAGCCTACAGATTTTGACGGAACCCTACGAGCCCCTCTGGAACCCTACAGAATACTCCAGGACCCGACAGCACTCTACAAGACCCTTAGCAACACAACGGAACCTCACTAAAACCCTATGGGCTCCTACAGAACACTGTAGGTGCCTACGGAACCCTACAGACCCCTACTGAATACTACCAGCCACTACAGAAAAATATGGCCCCTACGGAACTCTACGGAACCTGGCAGAAACACTGTGGGCCCCTACAGGCCCTTGCGGGCACTTGCAGAACTCTGCAGGAACCCACGGAACTTTATGGAACCCTACCAGCCCCTACGGAAGCCTAAAGACCCTTGCAGGCAGTTACGGAATGGTACAGGGCCCTAGGGAACTTTACCAGCCACTATGGAACTCTACGGGCCCCTACGGAACCCTGCAGAACCCTCCAGAACCTTACAGAATCCCACAGATTCCTACAGACTCCTGCGGGCACTTACTCAACCCTAGAGGACCCTACGGAACACTACTGGCTCCTGCGGTACTCCAGAGGCCTCTAGGGAACCTACGAAGCTCTACGGAACCCTATGGATCCTCACGGAACAGTACGGGCCCCTTCAGACCTCTGCGGGCGCTTATGGAAACCTACAGGACCCTACGGAACTGTACGAGACTCTACAGGCCCCTAGGGAACACCACAGGCCCCTACGGAACCGTACGAGACTCTACAGGCTTTTAGGGAACACCACAGGCCCCTACGGAACCCTACACAACCCTCTGGAAACATATGGCACCCTACAAGCTCCTACCAACCCCTGCGGGCACTTACACAACCCTACAGGCCCCTACGGCAATCTACGGGAGTCTACGGGCCCCTAGGGAACCCTTCAGATTTCGACGGAACCCTACCAGCCCCTCTGGAACCCTACAGAATACTCCAGGACCCGACAGCACTCTACAAGACCCTTAGCAACACAACGGAACCTCACTAAAACCCTATGGGCTCCTACAGAACACTGCAGGTGCCTACGGAACCCTACAGACCCCTACAGACCCGTACAGACACCTACGGGCACTTGCGGAACCCTGCACGCCCCTACGGAACCCTACAGGTCCATACAGAACCCCACAGGGCCCTACGGAACTTTACCAGCCACTATGGAACTCTACGGGTCCCTACGGAACCCTGCAGAACCCTCCGGAACCTTACAGAATCCCACAGACTCCTACAGACTTCTGCGGGCACTTACACAACCCTACAGGCCCCTACGGAAATCTACGGGACTCTATGGGCCCCTAGGGAACCCTATAGATTTCGATGGAACCCTACGAGCCCCTCTGGAACCCTACAGAATACTCCAGGACCCGACAGCACTCTACAAGACCCTTAGCAACACAACGGAACCTCACTAAAACCCTATGGGCTCCTACAGAACACTGTAGGTGCCTACGGAAACCTACAGTCCCCTACGGAATACTACCAGCCACTACAGAAAAATATGGCCCCTACGGAACTCTACGGAACCTGGCAGAAACACTGTGGGCCCCTACAGGCCCTTGCGGGCACTTGCAGAACTCTGCAGGAACCCACGGAACTTTATGGAACCCTACCAGCTCCTACGGAAGCCTAAAGACCCTTGCAGGCAGTTACGGAACGGTACAGGGCCCTAGGGAACTTTACCAGCCACTATGGAACTCTATGGGCCCCTACGGAACCCTGCAGAACCCTCCAGAACCTTACAGAATCCCACGGATTCCTACAGACTCCTGCGGGCACTTACTCAACCCTAGAGGACCCTACGGAACACTACTGGCTCCTGCGGTACTCCAGAGGCCTCTAGGGAACCTACGAAGCTCTACGGAGCCCTATGGATCCTCACGGAACAGTACGGGCCCCTTCAGACCTCTGCGGGCCCTTATGGAAACCTACAGGACCCTACGGAACTGTATGATACTCTACAGGCCCCTAGGGAACACCACAGGCCCCTACGGAACCGTACGAGACTCTACAGGCCCTTAGGGAACACCACAGGCCCCTACGGAACCCTACACAACCCTCCGGAAACATATGGCACCCTACAAGCTCCTACCAACCCCTGCGACCACTTACACAACCCTACAGGTCCCTATGGCAATCTATGGGACTCTATGGGCCCCTAGGGAAGCCTACAGATTTTGACGGAACCCTACGAGCCCCTCTGGAACCCTACAGAATACTCCAGGACCCGACAGCACTCTACAAGACCCTTAGCAACACAACGGAACCTCACTAAAACCCTATGGGCTCCTACAGAACACTGTAGGTGCCTACGGAAACCTACAGACCCCTACGGAATACTACCAGCCACTACAGAAAAATATGGCCCCTACGGAACTCTACGGAACCTGGCAGAAACACTGTGGGCCCCTACAGGCCCTTGCGGGCACTTGCAGAACTCTGCAGGAACCCACGGAACTTTATGGAACCCTACCAGCCCCTACGGAAGCCTAAAGACCCTTGCAGGCAGTTACGGAACGGTACAGGGCCCTAGGGAACTTTACCAGCCACTACGGAACTCTACGGGCCCCTACGGAACCCTGCAGAACCCTCCAGAACCTTACAGAATCCCACGGATTCCTACAGACTCCTGCGGGCACTTACTCAACCCTAGAGGACCCTACGGAACACTACTGGCTCCTGCGGTACTCCAGAGGCCTCTAGGGAACCTACGAAGCTCTATGGAGCCCTATGGATCCTCACGGAACAGTACGGGCCCCTTCAGACCTCTGCGGACCCTTATGGAAACCTACAGGACCCTACGGAACTGTATGATACTCTACAGGCCCCTACGGAACACCACAGGCCCCTACGGAACCGTACGAGACTCTACAGGCCCTTAGGGAACACCACAGGCCCCTACGGAACCCTACACAACCCTCCGGAAACATATGGCACCCTACAAGCTCCTACCAACCCCTGCGAGCACTTACACAACCCTACAGGTCCCTATGGCAATCTATGGGACTCTATGGGCCCCTAGGGAAGCCTACAGATTTTGACGGAACCCTACGAGCCCCTCTGGAACCCTACAGAATACTCCAGGACCCGACAGCACTCTACAAGACCCTTAGCAACACAACGGAACCTCACTAAAACCCTATGGGCTCCTACAGAACACTGTAGGTGCCTACGGAACCCTACAGACCCCTACTGAATACTACCAGCCACTACAGAAAAATATGGCCCCTACGGAACTCTACGGAACCTGGCAGAAACACTGTGGGCCCCTACAGGCCCTTGCGGGCACTTGCAGAACTCTGCAGGAACCCACGGAACTTTATGGAACCCTACCAGCCCCTACGGAAGCCTAAAGACCCTTGCAGGCAGTTACGGAACGGTACAGGGCCCTAGGGAACTTTACCAGCCACTATGGAACTCTACGGGCCCCTACGGAACCCTGCAGAACCCTCCAGAACCTTACAGAATCCCACAGATTCCTACAGACTCCTGCGGGCACTTACTCAACCCTAGAGGACCCTACGGAACACTACTGGCTCCTGCGGTACTCCAGAGGCCTCTAGGGAACCTACGAAGCTCTACGGAACCCTATGGATCCTCACGGAACAGTACGGGCCCCTTCAGACCTCTGCGGGCGCTTATGGAAACCTACAGGACCCTACGGAACTGTACGAGACTCTACAGGCCCCTAGGGAACACCACAGGCCCCTACGGAACCGTACGAGACTCTACAGGCTTTTAGGGAACACCACAGGCCCCTACGGAACCCTACACAACCCTCCGGAAACATATGGCACCCTACAAGCTCCTACCAACCCCTGCGGGCACTTACACAACCCTACAGGCCCCTACGGCAATCTACGGGAGTCTACGGGCCCCTAGGGAACCCTTCAGATTTCGACGGAACCCTACCAGCCCCTCTGGAACCCTACAGAATACTCCAGGACCCGACAGCACTCTACAAGACCCTTAGCAACACAACGGAACCTCACTAAAACCCTATGGGCTCCTACAGAACACTGCAGGTGCCTACGGAACCCTACAGACCCCTACAGACCCGTACAGACACCTACGGGCACTTGCGGAACCCTGCACGCCCCTACGGAACCCTACAGGTCCATACAGAACCCCACAGGGCCCTACGGAACTTTACCAGCCACTATGGAACTCTACGGGTCCCTACGGAACCCTGCAGAACCCTCCGGAACCTTACAGAATCCCACAGACTCCTACAGACTTCTGCGGGCACTTACACAACCCTACAGGCCCCTACGGAAATCTACGGGACTCTATGGGCCCCTAGGGAACCCTATAGATTTCGATGGAACCCTACGAGCCCCTCTGGAACCCTACAGAATACTCCAGGACCCGACAGCACTCTACAAGACCCTTAGCAACACAACGGAACCTCACTAAAACCCTATGGGCTCCTACAGAACACTGTAGGTGCCTACGGAAACCTACAGTCCCCTACGGAATACTACCAGCCACTACAGAAAAATATGGCCCCTGCGGAACTCTACGGAACCTGGCAGAAACACTGTGGGCCCCTACAGGCCCTTGCGGGCACTTGCAGAACTCTGCAGGAACCCACGGAACTTTATGGAACCCTACCAGCTCCTACGGAAGCCTAAAGACCCTTGCAGGCAGTTACGGAACGGTACAGGGCCCTAGGGAACTTTACCAGCCACTATGGAACTCTACGGGCCCCTACGGAACCCTGCAGAACCCTCCAGAACCTTACAGAATCCCACGGATTCCTACAGACTCCTGCGGGCACTTACTCAACCCTAGAGGACCCTACGGAACACTACTGGCTCCTGCGGTACTCCAGAGGCCTCTAGGGAACCTACGAAGCTCTACGGAACCCTATGGATCCTCACGGAACAGTACGGGCCCCTTCAGACCTCTGCGGGCCCTTATGGAAACCTACAGGACCCTACGGAACTGTATGATACTCTACAGGCCCCTAGGGAACACCACAGGCCCCTACGGAACCGTACGAGACTCTACAGGCCCTTAGGGAACACCACAGGCCCCTACGGAACCCTACACAACCCTCCAGAAACATATGGCACCCTACAAGCTCCTACCAACCCCTGCGAGCACTTACACAACCCTACAGGTCCCTATGGCAATCTATGGGACTCTATGGGCCCCTAGGGAAGCCTACAGATTTTGACGGAACCCTACGAGCCCCTCTGGAACCCTACAGAATACTCCAGGACCCGACAGCACTCTACAAGACCCTTAGCAACACAACGGAACCTCACTAAAACCCTATGGGCTCCTACAGAACACTGTAGGTGCCTACGGAACCCTACAGACCCCTACGGAATACTACCAGCCACTACAGAAAAATATGGCCCCTACGGAACTCTACGGAACCTGGCAGAAACACTGTGGGCCCCTACAGGCCCTTGCGGGCACTTGCAGAACTCTGCAGGAACCCACGGAACTTTATGGAACCCTACCAGCCCCTACGGAAGCCTAAAGACCCTTGCAGGCAGTTACGGAACGGTACAGGGCCCTAGGGAACTTTACCAGCCACTACGGAACTCTACGGGCCCCTACGGAACCCTGCAGAACCCTCCAGAACCTTACAGAATCCCACAGATTCCTACAGACTCCTGCGGGCACTTACTCAACCCTAGAGGACCCTACGGAACACTACTGGCTCCTGCGGTACTCCAGAGGCCTCTAGGGAACCTACGAAGCTCTACGGAACCCTATGGATCCTCACGGAACAGTACGGGCCCCTTCAGACCTCTGCGGGCCCTTATGGAAACCTACAGGACCCTACGGAACTGTACGAGACTCTACAGGCCCCTAGGGAACACCACAGGCCCCTACGGAACCGTACGAGACTCTACAGGCCCTTAGGGAACACCACAGGCCCCTACGGAACCCTACACAACCCTCCGGAAACATATGGCACCCTACAAGCTCCTACCAACCCCTGCGGGCACTTACACAACCCTACAGGCCCCTACGGCAATCTACGGGAGTCTACGGGCCCCTAGGGAACCCTTCAGATTTCGACGGAACCCTACCAGCCCCTCTGGAACCCTACAGAATACTCCAGGACCCGACAGCACTCTACAAGACCCTTAGCAACACAACGGAACCTCACTAAAACCCTATGGGCTCCTACAGAACACTGCAGGTGCCTACGGAACCCTACAGACCCCTACAGACCCGTACAGACACCTACGGGCACTTGCGGAACCCTGCACGCCCCTACGGAACCCTACAGGTCCATACAGAACCCCACAGGGCCCTACGGAACTTTACCAGCCACTATGGAACTCTACGGGTCCCTACGGAACCCTGCAGAACCCTCCGGAACCTTACAGAATCCCACAGACTCCTACAGACTTCTGCGGGCACTTACACAACCCTACAGGTCCCTATGGAAATCTACGGGACTCTATGGGCCCCTAGGGAACCCTATAGATTTCGATGGAACCCTACGAGCCCCTCTGGAACCCTACAGAATACTCCAGGACCCGACAGCACTCTACAAGACCCTTAGCAACACAACGGAACCTCACTAAAACCCTATGGGCTCCTACAGAACACTGTAGGTGCCTACGGAAACCTACAGACCCCTACGGAATACTACCAGCCACTACAGAAAAATATGGCCCCTACGGAACTCTACGGAACCTGGCAGAAACACTGTGGGCCCCTACAGGCCCTTGCGGGCACTTGCAGAACTCTGCAGGAACCCACGGAACTTTATGGAACCCTACCAGCCCCTACGGAAGCCTAAAGACCCTTGCAGGCAGTTACGGAACGGTACAGGGCCCTAGGGAACTTTACCAGCCACTATGGAACTCTACGGGCCCCTACGGAACCCTGCAGAACCCTCCAGAACCTTACAGAATCCCACGGATTCCTACAGACTCCTGCGGGCACTTACTCAACCCTAGAGGACCCTACGGAACACTACTGGCTCCTGCGGTACTCCAGAGGCCTCTAGGGAACCTACGAAGCTCTACGGAGCCCTATGGATCCTCACGGAACAGTACGGGCCCCTTCAGACCTCTGCGGGCCCTTATGGAAACCTACAGGACCCTACGGAACTGTATGATACTCTACAGGCCCCTAGGGAACACCACAGGCCCCTACGGAACCGTACGAGACTCTACAGGCCCTTAGGGAACACCACAGGCCCCTACGGAACCCTACACAACCCTCCGGAAACATATGGCACCCTACAAGCTCCTACCAACCCCTGCGACCACTTACACAACCCTACAGGCCCCTACGGCAATCTACGGGACTCTACGGGCCTCTAGGGAACCCTTCAGATTTCGACGGAACCCTACCAGCCCCTCTGGAACCCTACAGAATACTCCAGGACCCGACAGCACTCTACAAGACCCTTAGCAACACAACGGAACCTCACTAAAACCCTATGGGCTCCTACAGAACACTGCAGGTGCCTACGGAACCCTACAGACCCCTACAGACCCGTACAGACACCTACGGGCACTTGCGGAACCCTGCACGCCCCTACGGAACCCTACAGGTCCATACAGAACCCCACAGGGCCCTACGGAACTTTACCAGCCACTATGGAACTCTACGGGTCGCTACGGAACCCTGCAGAACCCTCCGGAACCTTACAGAATCCCACAGACTCCTACAGACTTCTGCGGGCACTTACACAACCCTACAGGTCCCTATGGAAAACTACGGGACTCTATGGGCCCCTAGGGAACCCTATAGATTTCGATGGAACCCTACGAGCCCCTCTGGAACCCTACATAATACTCCAGGACCCGACAGCACTCTACAAGACCCTTAGCAACACAACGGAACCTCACTAAAACCCTATGGGCTCCTACAGAACACTGTAGGTGCCTACGGAAACCTACAGACCCCTACGGAATACTACCAGCCACTACAGAAAAATATGGCCCCTACGGAACTCTACGGAACCTGGCAGAAACACTGTGGGCCCCTACAGGCCCTTGCGGGCACTTGCAGAACTCTGCAGGAACCCACGGAACTTTATGGAACCCTACCAGCCCCTACGGAAGCCTAAAGACCCTTGCAGGCAGTTACGGAACGGTACAGGGCCCTAGGGAACTTTACCAGCCACTATGGAACTCTACGGGTCGCTACGGAACCCTGCAGAACCCTCCAGAACCTTACAGAATCCCACAGACTCCTACAGACTTCTGCGGGCACTTACACAACCCTACAGGTCCCTACGGAAATCTACGGGACTCTATGGGCCCTTAGGGAACCCTATAGATTTCGATGGAACCCTACGAGCCCCTCTGGAACCCTACAGAATACTCCAGGACCCGACAGCACTCTACAAGACCCTTAGCAACACAACGGAACCTCACTAAAACCCTATGGGCTCCTACAGAACACTGTAGGTGCCTACGGAAACCTACAGACCCCTACGGAATACTACCAGCCACTACAGAAAAATATGGCCCCTACGGAACTCTACGGAACCTGGCAGAAACACTGTGGGCCCCTACAGGCCCTTGCGGGCACTTGCAGAACTCTGCAGGAACCCACGGAACTTTATGGAACCCTACCAGCCCCTACGGAAGCCTAAAGACCCTTGCAGGCAGTTACGGAACGGTACAGGGCCCTAGGGAACTTTACCAGCCACTACGGAACTCTACGGGCCCCTACGGAACCCTGCAGAACCCTCCAGAACCTTACAGAATCCCACAGATTCCTACAGACTCCTGCGGGCACTTACTCAACCCTAGAGGACCCTACGGAACACTACTGGCTCCTGCGGTACTCCAGAGGCCTCTAGGGAACCTACGAAGCTCTATGGAACCCTATGGATCCTCACGGAACAGTACGGGCCCCTTCAGACCTCTGCGGGCGCTAATGGAAACCTACAGGACCCTACGGAACTGTACGAGACTCTACAGGCCCCTAGGGAACACCACAGGCCCCTACGGAACCGTACGAGACTCTACAGGCCCTTAGGGAACACCACAGGCCCCTACGGAACCCTACACAACCCTCCGGAAACATATGGCA
Organism: Numenius arquata; assembly: GCF_964106895.1. NCBI lineage: Eukaryota > Metazoa > Chordata > Aves > Charadriiformes > Scolopacidae > Numenius > Numenius arquata. The sequence continues at coordinate 94,658 of NW_027415018.1, forward strand.
CCCTACAAGCTCCTACCAACCCCTGCGGGCACTTACACAACCCTACAGGCCCCTACGGCAATCTACGGGAGTCTACGGGCCCCTAGGGAACCCTTCAGATTTCGACGGAACCCTACCAGCCCCTCTGGAACCCTACAGAATACTCCAGGACCCGACAGCACTCTACAAGACCCTTAGCAACACAACGGAACCTCACTAAAACCCTATGGGCTCCTACAGAACACTGCAGGTGCCTACGGAACCCTACAGACCCCTACAGACCCGTACAGACACCTACGGGCACTTGCGGAACCCTGCACGCCCCTACGGAACCCTACAGGTCCATACAGAACCCCACAGGGCCCTACGGAACTTTACCAGCCACTATGGAACTCTACGGGTCCCTACGGAACCCTGCAGAACCCTCCGGAACCTTACAGAATCCCACAGACTCCTACAGACTTCTGCGGGCACTTACACAACCCTACAGGTCCCTATGGAAATCTACGGGACTCTATGGGCCCCTAGGGAACCCTATAGATTTCGATGGAACCCTACGAGCCCCTCTGGAACCCTACAGAATACTCCAGGACCCGACAGCACTCTACAAGACCCTTAGCAACACAACGGAACCTCACTAAAACCCTATGGGCTCCTACAGAACACTGTAGGTGCCTACGGAAACCTACAGACCCCTACGGAATACTACCAGCCACTACAGAAAAATATGGCCCCTACGGAACTCTACGGAACCTGGCAGAAACACTGTGGGCCCCTACAGGCCCTTGCGGGCACTTGCAGAACTCTGCAGGAACCCACGGAACTTTATGGAACCCTACCAGCCCCTACGGAAGCCTAAAGACCCTTGCAGGCAGTTACGGAACGGTACAGGGCCCTAGGGAACTTTACCAGCCACTATGGAACTCTACGGGTCGCTACGGAACCCTGCAGAACCCTCCGGAACCTTACAGAATCCCACAGACTCCTACAGACTTCTGCGGGCACTTACACAACCCTACAGGTCCCTACGGAAATCTACGGGACTCTATGGGCCCCCAGGGAACCCTATAGATTTCGATGGAACCCTACGAGCCCCTCTGGAACCCTACAGAATACTCCAGGACCCGACAGCACTCTACAAGACCCTTAGCAACACAACGGAACCTCACTAAAACCCTATGGGCTCCTACAGAACACTGTAGGTGCCTACGGAAACCTACAGACCCCTACGGAATACTACCAGCCACTACAGAAAAATATGGCCCCTACGGAACTCTACGGAACCTGGCAGAAACACTGTGGGCCCCTACAGGCCCTTGCGGGCACTTGCAGAACTCTGCAGGAACCCACGGAACTTTATGGAACCCTACCAGCCCCTACGGAAGCCTAAAGACCCTTGCAGGCAGTTACGGAACGGTACAGGGCCCTAGGGAACTTTACCAGCCACTACGGAACTCTACGGGCCCCTACGGAACCCTGCAGAACCCTCCAGAACCTTACAGAATCCCACAGATTCCTACAGACTCCTGCGGGCACTTACTCAACCCTAGAGGACCCTACGGAACACTACTGGCTCCTGCGGTACTCCAGAGGCCTCTAGGGAACCTACGAAGCTCTACGGAGCCCTATGGATCCTCACGGAACAGTACGGGCCCCTTCAGACCTCTGCGGGCGCTTATGGAAACCTACAGGACCCTACGGAACTGTACGAGACTCTACAGGCCCCTAGGGAACACCACAGGCCCCTACGGAACCGTACGAGACTCTACAGGCCCTTAGGGAACACCACAGGCCCCTACGGAACCCTACACAACCCTCCGGAAACATATGGCACCCTACAAGCTCCTACCAACCCCTGCGGGCACTTACACAACCCTACAGGCCCCTACGGCAATCTACGGGAGTCTACGGGCCCCTAGGGAACCCTTCAGATTTCGACGGAACCCTACCAGCCCCTCTGGAACCCTACAGAATACTCCAGGACCCGACAGCACTCTACAAGACCCTTAGCAACACAACGGAACCTCACTAAAACCCTATGGGCTCCTACAGAACACTGCAGGTGCCTACGGAACCCTACAGACCCCTACAGACCCGTACAGACACCTACGGGCACTGCGGAACCCTGCAGGCCCCTACGGAACCCTACAGGTCCATACAGAACCCCACAGGGCCCTACGGAACTTTACCAGCCACTATGGAACTCTACGGGTCCCTACGGAACCCTGCAGAACCCTCCGGAACCTTACAGAATCCCACAGACTCCTACAGACTTCTGCGGGCACTTACACAACCCTACAGGTCCCTATGGAAATCTACGGGACTCTATGGGCCGCTAGGGAACCCTATAGATTTCGATGGAACCCTACGAGCCCCTCTGGAACCCTACAGAATACTCCAGGACCCGACAGCACTCTACAAGACCCTTAGCAACACAACGGAACCTCACTAAAACCCTATGGGCTCCTACAGAACACTGTAGGTGCCTACGGAAACCTACAGACCCCTACGGAATACTACCAGCCACTACAGAAAAATATGGCCCCTACGGAACTCTACGGAACCTGGCAGAAACACTGTGGGCCCCTACAGGCCCTTGCGGGCACTTGCAGAACTCTGCAGGAACCCACGGAACTTTATGGAACCCTACCAGCCCCTACGGAAGCCTAAAGACCCTTGCAGGCAGTTACGGAACGGTACAGGGCCCTAGGGAACTTTACCAGCCACTATGGAACTCTACGGGTCCCTACGGAACCCTGCAGAACCCTCCGGAACCTTACAGAATCCCACAGACTCCTACAGACTTCTGCGGGCACTTACACAACCCTACAGGCCCCTACGGAAATCTACAGGACTCTATGGGCCCCTAGGGAACCCTATAGATTTCGATGGAACCCTACGAGCCCCTCTGGAACCCTACAGAATACTCCAGGACCCGACAGCACTCTACAAGACCCTTAGCAACACAACGGAACCTCACTAAAACCCTATGGGCTCCTACAGAACACTGTAGGTGCCTACGGAACCCTACAGACCCCTACGGAATACTACCAGCCACTACAGAAAAATATGGCCCCTACGGAACTCTACGGAACCTGGCAGAAACACTGTGGGCCCCTACAGGCCCTTGCGGGCACTTGCAGAACTCTGCAGGAACCCACGGAACTTTATGGAACCCTACCAGCCCCTACGGAAGCCTAAAGACCCTTGCAGGCAGTTACGGAACGGTACAGGGCCCTAGGGAACTTTACCAGACACTACGGAACTCTACGGGCCCCTACGGAACCCTGCAGAACCCTCCAGAACCTTACAGAATCCCACGGATTCCTACAGACTCCTGCGGGCACTTACTCAACCCTAGAGGACCCTACAGAACACTACTGGCTCCTGCGGTACTCCAGAGGCCTCTAGGGAACCTACGAAGCTCTACGGAACCCTATGGATCCTTACGGAACAGTACGGGCCCCTTCAGACCTCTGCGGGCTCTTCTGGAAACCTACAGGACCCTACGGAACTGTACGAGACTCTACAGGCCCCTAGGGAACACCACAGGCCCCAACGGAACCCTACACAACCCTCCGGAAACATATGGCACCCTACAAGCTCCTACCAACCCCTGCGGGCACTTACACAACCCTAGAGGCCCCTATGGAAATCTACGGGAGTCTACGGGCCCCTAGGGAACCCTTCAGATTTCGATGGAACCCTACAAGGCCCTCTGGAACCCTACAGAATACTCCAGGACCCGACAGCACTCTACAAGACCCTTAGCAACACAACGGAACCTCACTAAAACCCTATGGGCTCCTACAGAATACTGCAGGTGCCTACGGAACCCTACAGACCCCTACGGAACCCTACAGACACCTGCGGGCTCTTACGGAACCCTGCAGGCCCCTACGGAACCCTACAGACACCTGCGGGCACTTACGGAACCCTGCAGGCCCCTACGGAACCCTACAGGTCCATACAGAACCCCACAGGGCCCTACGGAACTTTACCAGCCACTACGGAACTCTACGGGTCCCTACGGAACCCTGCAGAACCCTCCGGAACCTTAGAGAATCCCACAGACTCCTACAGACTCCTGCGGGCACTTACACAACCCTACAGGCCCCTACGGAACACTGCCAGCCCCTATGGAAGGAACCCTACGGGCCCCTACAGAACACTACTGGCTCCTGCGGTACTCCAGAGGCCTCTAGGGAACCTACGAAGCTCTACGGAGCCCTATGGATCCTCACGGAACAGTATGGGCCCCTTCAGACCTCTGCGGGCGCTTATGGAAACCTACAGGACCCTACAGAACTGTACGAGACTCTACAGGCCCCTAGGGAACACCACAGGCCCCTACGGAACCGTACGAGACTCTACAGGCCCTTAGGGAACACCACAGGCCCCTACGGAACCCTACACAACACTCCGGAAATATATGGCACCCTACAAGCTCCTACCAACCCCTGCGGGCACTTACACAACCCTACAGGCCCCTACGGAAATCTACGGGACTCTACGGGCCCCTAGGGAACCCTTCAGATTTTGACGGAACCCTACCAGCCCCTCTGGAACCCTACAGAATACTCCAGGACCCGACAGCACTCTACAAGACCCTTAGCGACACAACGGAACCTCACTAAAACCCTATGGGCTCCTACAGAACACTGCAGGTGCCTACGGAACCCTACAGACCCCTACAGACCCGTACAGACACCTACGGGCACTTGCGGAACCCTGCAGGCCCCTACGGAACCCTACAGGTCCATACAGAACCCCACAGGGCCCTACGGAACTTTACCAGCCACTATGGAACTCTACGGGTCCCTACGGAAACCTGCAGAACCCTCCGGAACCTTACAGACTCCCACAGACTCCTACAGACTTCTGCGGGCACTTACACAACCCTACAGGCCCCTACGGAAATCTACGGGACTCTATGGGCCCCTAGGGAACCCTATAGATTTCGATGGAACCCTACGAGCCCCTCTGGAACCCTACAGAATACTCCAGGACCCGACAGCACTCTACAAGACCCTTAGCAACACAACGGAACCTCACTAAAACCCTATGGGCTCCTACAGAACACTGTAGGTGCCTACGGAAACCTACAGACCCCTACGGAATACTACCAGCCACTACAGAAAAATATGGCCCCTACGGAACTCTACGGAACCTGGCAGAAACACTGTGGGCCCCTACAGGCCCTTGCGGGCACTTGCAGAACTCTGCAGGAACCCACAGAACTTTATGGAACCCTACCAGCCCCTACGGAAGCCTAAAGACCCTTGCAGGCAGTTACGGAACGGTACAGGGCCCTAGGGAACTTTACCAGCCACTACGGAACTCTACGGGCCCCTACGGAACCCTGCAGAACCCTCCAGAACCTTACAGAATCCCACGGATTCCTACAGACTCCTGCGGGCACTTACTCAACCCTAGAGGACCCTACGGAACACTACTGGCTCCTGCGGTACTCCAGAGGCCTCTAGGGAACCTACGAAGCTCTACGGAGCCCTATGGATCCTCACGGAACAGTACGGGCCCCTTCAGACCTCTGCGGGCCCTTATGGAAACCTACAGGACCCTACGGAACTGTATGAGACTCTACAGGCCCCTAGGGAACACCACAGGCCCCTACGGAACCCTACGAGACTCTACAGGCCCTTAGGGAACACCACAGGCCCCTACGGAACCCTACACAACCCTCCGGAAACATATGGCACCCTACAAGCTCCTACCAACCCCTTCGAGCACTTACACAACCCTACAGGTCCCTATGGCAATCTATGGGACTCTACGGGCCCCTAGGGAAGCCTACAGATTTTGACGGAACCCTACGAGCCCCTCTGGAACCCTACAGAATACTCCAGGACCCGACAGCACTCTACAAGACCCTTAGCAACACAACGGAACCTCACTAAAACCCTATGGGCTCCTACAGAACACTGTAGGTGCCTACGGAAACCTACAGACCCCTACGGAATACTACCAGCCACTACAGAAAAATATGGCCCCTACGGAACTCTACGGAACCTGGCAGAAACACTGTGGGCCCCTACAGGCCCTTGCGGGCACTTGCAGAACTCTGCAGGAACCCACGGAACTTTATGGAACCCTACCAGCCCCTACGGAAGCCTAAAGACCCTTGCAGGCAGTTACGGAACGGTACAGGGCCCTAGGGAACTTTACCAGCCACTATGGAACTCTACGGGCCCCTACGGAACCCTGCAGAACCCTCCAGAACCTTACAGAATCCCACGGATTCCTACAGACTCCTGCGGGCACTTACTCAACCATAGAGGACTCTACGGAACACTACTGGCTCCTGCGGTACTCCAGAGGCCTCTAGGGAACCTACGAAGCTCTACGGAACCCTATGGATCCTCACGGAACAGTACGGGCCCCTTCAGACCTCTGCGGGCACTTATGGAAACCTACAGGACCCTACGGAACTGTACGAGACTCTACAGGCCCCTAGAGAACACCACAGGACCTTACGGAACCCTACACAACCCTCCGGAAACATATGGCACCCTACAAGCTCCTACCAACCCCTGCGGGCACTTACACAACCCTAGAGGCCCCTACGGAAATCTACGGGAGTCTACGGGCCCCTAGGGAACCCTTCAGAATTCGACGGAACCCTACCAGCCCCTCTGGAACCCTACAGAATACTCCAGGACCCGACAGCACTCTACAGGACCCTTAGCAACACAACGGAACCTCACTAAAACCCTATGGGCTCCTACAGAACACTGTAGGTGCCTACGGAAACCTACAGACCCCTACGGAATACTACCAGCCACTACAGAAAAATATGGCCCCTACGGAACTCTACGGAACCTGGCAGAAACACTGTGGGCCCCTACAGGCACTTGCGGGCACTTGCAGAACTCTGCAGGAACCCACGGAACTTTATGGAACCCTCCCAGCCCCTACGGAAGCCTAAAGACCATTGCAGGCAGTTACGGAACGGTACAGGGCCCTAGGGAACTTTACCAGCCACTATGGAACTCTACGGTCCCCTACGGAACCCTGCAGAACCCTCCAGAACCTTACAGAATCCCACGGATTCCTACAGACTCCTGCGGGCACTTACTCAACCCTAGAGGACTCTACGGAACACTACTGGCTCCTGCGGTACTCCAGAGGCCTCTAGGGAACCTACGAAGCTCTACGGAACCCTATGGATCCTTACGGAACAGTACGGGCCCCTTCAAACCTCTGCGGGCGCTTATGGAAACCTACAGGACCCTACGGAACTGTACGAGACTCTACAGGCCCCTAGGGAACACCACAGGCCCCTACGGAACCCTACACAACCCTCCGGAAACATATGGCACCCTACAAGCTCCTACCAACCCCTGCGGGCACTTACACAACCCTACAGGCCCCTACGGAAATCTACGGGACTCTATGGGCCCCTAGGGAACCCTACAGATTTCGACGAAACCCTACGAGCCCCTCTGGAACCCTACAGAATACTCCAGGACCCGACAGCACTCTACAAGACCCTTAGCAACACAACGGAACCTCACTAAAACCCTATGGGCTCCTACAGAACACTGCAGGTGCCTACGGAACCCTACAGACCCCTACAGAATACTACCAGCCACTACAGAAAAATATGGCCCCTACGGAACTCTACGGAACCTGACAGAAACACCGTGGGCCCCTACAGGCCCTTGCGGGCACTTGCAGAACTCTGCAGGAACCCACGGAACTTTATGGAACCCTCCCAGCCCCTACGGAAGCCTAAAGACCCTTGCAGGCAGTTACGGAATGGTACAGGGCCCTAGGGAACTTTACCAGCCACTACGGAACTCTACGGGCCCCTAGGGAACCTTGCAGAACCCTCCAGAACCTTACAGAATCCCACAGACTCCTACAGACTCCTGCGGGCACTTACTCAACCCTAGAGGACCCTACGGAACACTGCCAGCCCCTATGGAAGGAACCCTACGGGCCCCTACGGAACACTACTGGCTCCTGCGGTACTCCAGAGGCCTCTAGGGAACCTACGAAGCTCTACGGAGCCCTATGGATCCTTACGGAACAGTACGGGCCCCTTCAGACCTCTGCGGGCGCTTATGGAAACCTACAGGACCCTACGGAACTGTACGAGACTCTACAGGCCCCTAGAGAACACCACAGGCCCTTACGGAACTGTACGAGACTCTACAGGCCCCTAGGGAACACCACAGGCCCCTACGGAACCCTACACAACCCTCTGGAAACTTATGGAACCCTATAAGCTCCTACCAACCCCTGCGGGCACTTACACAACCCTACAGGTCCCTACGGAAATCTACGGGACTCTATGGGCCCCTAGGGAACCCTACAGATTTCGATGGAACCCTACGAGCCCCTCTGGAACCCTACAGAATACTCCAGGACCCGACAGCACTCTACAAGACCCTTAGCAACACAACGGAACCTCACTAAAACCCTATGGGCTCCTACAGAACACTGTAGGTGCCTACGGAAACCTACAGACCCCTACGGAATACTACCAGCCACTACAGAAAAATATGGCCCCTACGGAACTCTACGGAACCTGGCAGAAACACTGTGGGCCCCTACAGGCCCTTGCGGGCACTTGCAGAACTCTGCAGGAACCCACAGAACTTTATGGAACCCTACCAGCCCCTACGGAAGCCTAAAGACCCTTGCAGGCAGTTATGGAACGGTACAGGGCCCTAGGGAACTTTACCAGCCACTACGGAACTCTACGGGCCCCTACGGAACCCTGCAGAACCCTCCAGAACCTTACAGAATCCCACGGATTCCTACAGACTCCTGCGGGCACTTACTCAACCCTAGAGGACCCTACGGAACACTACTGGCTCCTGCGGTACTCCAGAGGCCTCTAGGGAACCTACGAAGCTCTACGGAGCCCTATGGATCCTCACGGAACAGTACGGGCCCCTTCAGACCTCTGCGGGCCCTTATGGAAACCTACAGGACCCTACGGAACTGTATGAGACTCTACAGGCCCCTAGGGAACACCACAGGCCCCTACGGAACCCTACGAGACTCTACAGGCCCTTAGGGAACACCACAGGCCCCTACGGAACCCTACACAACCCTCCGGAAACATATGGCACCCTACAAGCTCCTACCAACCCCTTCGAGCACTTACACAACCCTACAGGTCCCTATGGCAATCTATGGGACTCTACGGGCCCCTAGGGAAGCCTACAGATTTTGACGGAACCCTACGAGCCCCTCTGGAACCCTACAGAATACTCCAGGACCCGACAGCACTCTACAAGACCCTTAGCAACACAACGGAACCTCACTAAAACCCTATGGGCTCCTACAGAACACTGTAGGTGCCTACGGAAACCTACAGACCCCTACGGAATACTACCAGCCACTACAGAAAAATATGGCCCCTACGGAACTCTACGGAACCTGGCAGAAACACTGTGGGCCCCTACAGGCCCTTGCGGGCACTTGCAGAACTCTGCAGGAACCCACGGAACTTTATGGAACCCTACCAGCCCCTACGGAAGCCTAAAGACCCTTGCAGGCAGTTACGGAACGGTACAGGGCCCTAGGGAACTTTACCAGCCACTATGGAACTCTACGGGCCCCTACGGAACCCTGCAGAACCCTCCAGAACCTTACAGAATCCCACGGATTCCTACAGACTCCTGCGGGCACTTACTCAACCATAGAGGACTCTACGGAACACTACTGGCTCCTGCGGTACTCCAGAGGCCTCTAGGGAACCTACGAAGCTCTACGGAACCCTATGGATCCTCACGGAACAGTACGGGCCCCTTCAGACCTCTGCGGGCACTTATGGAAACCTACAGGACCCTACGGAACTGTACGAGACTCTACAGGCCCCTAGAGAACACCACAGGACCTTACGGAACCCTACACAACCCTCCGGAAACATATGGCACCCTACAAGCTCCTACCAACCCCTGCGGGCACTTACACAACCCTAGAGGCCCCTACGGAAATCTACGGGAGTCTACGGGCCCCTAGGGAACCCTTCAGAATTCGACGGAACCCTACCAGCCCCTCTGGAACCCTACAGAATACTCCAGGACCCGACAGCACTCTACAGGACCCTTAGCAACACAACGGAACCTCACTAAAACCCTATGGGCTCCTACAGAACACTGTAGGTGCCTACGGAAACCTACAGACCCCTACGGAATACTACCAGCCACTACAGAAAAATATGGCCCCTACGGAACTCTACGGAACCTGGCAGAAACACTGTGGGCCCCTACAGGCACTTGCGGGCACTTGCAGAACTCTGCAGGAACCCACGGAACTTTATGGAACCCTCCCAGCCCCTACGGAAGCCTAAAGACCATTGCAGGCAGTTACGGAACGGTACAGGGCCCTAGGGAACTTTACCAGCCACTATGGAACTCTACGGTCCCCTACGGAACCCTGCAGAACCCTCCAGAACCTTACAGAATCCCACGGATTCCTACAGACTCCTGCGGGCACTTACTCAACCCTAGAGGACTCTACGGAACACTACTGGCTCCTGCGGTACTCCAGAGGCCTCTAGGGAACCTACGAAGCTCTACGGAACCCTATGGATCCTTACGGAACAGTACGGGCCCCTTCAAACCTCTGCGGGCGCTTATGGAAACCTACAGGACCCTACGGAACTGTACGAGACTCTACAGGCCCCTAGGGAACACCACAGGCCCCTACGGAACCCTACACAACCCTCCGGAAACATATGGCACCCTACAAGCTCCTACCAACCCCTGCGGGCACTTACACAACCCTACAGGCCCCTACGGAAATCTACGGGACTCTATGGGCCCCTAGGGAACCCTACAGATTTCGACGAAACCCTACGAGCCCCTCTGGAACCCTACAGAATACTCCAGGACCCGACAGCACTCTACAAGACCCTTAGCAACACAACGGAACCTCACTAAAACCCTATGGGCTCCTACAGAACACTGCAGGTGCCTACGGAACCCTACAGACCCCTACAGAATACTACCAGCCACTACAGAAAAATATGGCCCCTACGGAACTCTACGGAACCTGACAGAAACACCGTGGGCCCCTACAGGCCCTTGCGGGCACTTGCAGAACTCTGCAGGAACCCACGGAACTTTATGGAACCCTCCCAGCCCCTACGGAAGCCTAAAGACCCTTGCAGGCAGTTACGGAATGGTACAGGGCCCTAGGGAACTTTACCAGCCACTACGGAACTCTACAGGCCCCTAGGGAACCTTGCAGAACCCTCCAGAACCTTACAGAATCCCACAGACTCCTACAGACTCCTGCGGGCACTTACTCAACCCTAGAGGACCCTACGGAACACTGCCAGCCCCTATGGAAGGAACCCTACGGGCCCCTACGGAACACTACTGGCTCCTGCGGTACTCCAGAGGCCTCTAGGGAACCTACGAAGCTCTATGGAGCCCTATGGATCCTTACGGAACAGTACGGGCCCCTTCAGACCTCTGCGGGCGCTTATGGAAACCTACAGGACCCTACGGAACTGTACGAGACTCTACAGGCCCCTAGAGAACACCACAGGCCCTTACGGAACTGTACGAGACTCTACAGGCCCCTAGGGAACACCACAGGCCCCTACGGAACCCTACACAACCCTCTGGAAACTTATGGAACCCTATAAGCTCCTACCAACCCCTGCGGGCACTTACACAACCCTACAGGTCCCTACGGAAATCTACGGGACTCTATGGGCCCCTAGGGAACCCTACAGATTTCGATGGAACCCTACGAGCCCCTCTGGAACCCTACAGAATACTCCAGGACCCGACAGCACTCTACAAGACCCTTAGCAACACAACGGAACCTCACTAAAACCCTATGGGCTCCTACAGAACACTGTAGGTGCCTACGGAAACCTACAGACCCCTACGGAATACTACCAGCCACTACAGAAAAATATGGCCCCTACGGAACTCTACGGAACCTGGCAGAAACACTGTGGGCCCCTACAGGCCCTTGCGGGCACTTGCAGAACTCTGCAGGAACCCACAGAACTTTATGGAACCCTACCAGCCCCTACGGAAGCCTAAAGACCCTTGCAGGCAGTTATGGAACGGTACAGGGCCCTAGGGAACTTTACCAGCCACTACGGAACTCTACGGGCCCCTACGGAACCCTGCAGAACCCTCCAGAACCTTACAGAATCCCACGGATTCCTACAGACTCCTGCGGGCACTTACTCAACCCTAGAGGACCCTACGGAACACTACTGGCTCCTGCGGTACTCCAGAGGCCTCTAGGGAACCTACGAAGCTCTACGGAGCCCTATGGATCCTCACGGAACAGTACGGGCCCCTTCAGACCTCTGCGGGCCCTTATGGAAACCTACAGGACCCTACGGAACTGTATGAGACTCTACAGGCCCCTAGGGAACACCACAGGCCCCTACGGAACCCTACGAGACTCTACAGGCCCTTAGGGAACACCACAGGCCCCTACGGAACCCTACACAACCCTCCGGAAACATATGGCACCCTACAAGCTCCTACCAACCCCTTCGAGCACTTACACAACCCTACAGGTCCCTATGGCAATCTATGGGACTCTACGGGCCCCTAGGGAAGCCTACAGATTTTGACGGAACCCTACGAGCCCCTCTGGAACCCTACAGAATACTCCAGGACCCGACAGCACTCTACAAGACCCTTAGCAACACAACGGAACCTCACTAAAACCCTATGGGCTCCTACAGAACACTGTAGGTGCCTACGGAAACCTACAGACCCCTACGGAATACTACCAGCCACTACAGAAAAATATGGCCCCTACGGAACTCTACGGAACCTGGCAGAAACACTGTGGGCCCCTACAGGCCCTTGCGGGCACTTGCAGAACTCTGCAGGAACCCACGGAACTTTATGGAACCCTACCAGCCCCTACGGAAGCCTAAAGACCCTTGCAGGCAGTTACGGAACGGTACAGGGCCCTAGGGAACTTTACCAGCCACTATGGAACTCTACGGGCCCCTACGGAACCCTGCAGAACCCTCCAGAACCTTACAGAATCCCACGGATTCCTACAGACTCCTGCGGGCACTTACTCAACCATAGAGGACTCTACGGAACACTACTGGCTCCTGCGGTACTCCAGAGGCCTCTAGGGAACCTACGAAGCTCTACGGAACCCTATGGATCCTCACGGAACAGTACGGGCCCCTTCAGACCTCTGCGGGCACTTATGGAAACCTACAGGACCCTACGGAACTGTACGAGACTCTACAGGCCCCTAGAGAACACCACAGGACCTTACGGAACCCTACACAACCCTCCGGAAACATATGGCACCCTACAAGCTCCTACCAACCCCTGCGGGCACTTACACAACCCTAGAGGCCCCTACGGCAATCTACGGGAGTCTACGGGCCCCTAGGGAACCCTTCAGAATTCGACGGAACCCTACCAGCCCCTCTGGAACCCTACAGAATACTCCAGGACCCGACAGCACTCTACAGGACCCTTAGCAACACAACGGAACCTCACTAAAACCCTATGGGCTCCTACAGAACACTGTAGGTGCCTACGGAAACCTACAGACCCCTACGGAATACTACCAGCCACTACAGAAAAATATGGCCCCTACGGAACTCTACGGAACCTGGCAGAAACACTGTGGGCCCCTACAGGCACTTGCGGGCACTTGCAGAACTCTGCAGGAACCCACGGAACTTTATGGAACCCTCCCAGCCCCTACGGAAGCCTAAAGACCATTGCAGGCAGTTACGGAACGGTACAGGGCCCTAGGGAACTTTACCAGCCACTATGGAACTCTACGGTCCCCTACGGAACCCTGCAGAACCCTCCAGAACCTTACAGAATCCCACGGATTCCTACAGACTCCTGCGGGCACTTACTCAACCCTAGAGGACTCTACGGAACACTACTGGCTCCTGCGGTACTCCAGAGGCCTCTAGGGAACCTACGAAGCTCTACGGAACCCTATGGATCCTTACGGAACAGTACGGGCCCCTTCAAACCTCTGCGGGCGCTTATGGAAACCTACAGGACCCTACGGAACTGTACGAGACTCTACAGGCCCCTAGGGAACACCACAGGCCCCTACGGAACCCTACACAACCCTCCGGAAACATATGGCACCCTACAAGCTCCTACCAACCCCTGCGGGCACTTACACAACCCTACAGGCCCCTACGGAAATCTACGGGACTCTATGGGCCCCTAGGGAACCCTACAGATTTCGACGAAACCCTACGAGCCCCTCTGGAACCCTACAGAATACTCCAGGACCCGACAGCACTCTACAAGACCCTTAGCAACACAACGGAACCTCACTAAAACCCTATGGGCTCCTACAGAACACTGCAGGTGCCTACGGAACCCTACAGACCCCTACAGAATACTACCAGCCACTACAGAAAAATATGGCCCCTACGGAACTCTACGGAACCTGACAGAAACACTGTGGGCCCCTACAGGCCCTTGCGGGCACTTGCAGAACTCTGCAGGAACCCACGGAACTTTATGGAACCCTCCCAGCCCCTACGGAAGCCTAAAGACCCTTGCAGGCAGTTACGGAATGGTACAGGGCCCTAGGGAACTTTACCAGCCACTACGGAACTCTACGGGCCCCTAGGGAACCTTGCAGAACCCTCCAGAACCTTACAGAATCCCACAGACTCCTACAGACTCCTGCGGGCACTTACTCAACCCTAGAGGACCCTACGGAACACTGCCAGCCCCTATGGAAGGAACCCTACGGGCCCCTACGGAACACTACTGGCTCCTGCGGTACTCCAGAGGCCTCTAGGGAACCTACGAAGCTCTACGGAGCCCTATGGATCCTTACGGAACAGTACGGGCCCCTTCAGACCTCTGCGGGCGCTTATGGAAACCTACAGGACCCTACGGAACTGTACGAGACTCTACAGGCCCCTAGAGAACACCACAGGCCCTTACGGAACTGTACGAGACTCTACAGGCCCCTAGGGAACACCACAGGCCCCTACGGAACCCTACACAACCCTCTGGAAACTTATGGAACCCTATAAGCTCCTACCAACCCCTGCGGGCACTTACACAACCCTACAGGTCCCTACGGAAATCTACGGGACTCTATGGGCCCCTAGGGAACCCTACAGATTTCGACGGAACCCTACGAGCCCCTCTGGAACCCTACAGAATACTCCAGGACCCGACAGCACTCTACAAGACCCTTAGCAACACAACGGAACCTCACTAAAACCCTATGGGCTCCTACAGAACACTGCAGGCGCCTACGGAACCCTACAGACCCCTACAGAATACTACCAGCCACTACAGAAAAATATGGCCCCTACGGAACTCTACGGAACCTGGCAGAAACACTGTGGGCCCCTACAGGCCCTTGCGGGCACTTGCAGAACTCTGCAGGAACCCACGGAACTTTATGGAACCCTACCAGCCCCTACGGAAGCCTAAAGACCATTGCAGGCAGTTACGGAACGGTACAGGCCCCTAGGGAACTTTACCAGCCACTATGGAACTCTACGGGCCCCTACGGAACCCTGCAGAACCCTCCAGAACCTTACAGAATCCCACGGATTCCTACAGACTCCTGCGGGCACTTACTCAACCATAGAGGACTCTACGGAACACTACTGGCTCCTGCGGTACTCCAGAGGCCTCTAGGGAACCTACGAAGCTCTACGGAACCCTATGGATCCTCACGGAACAGTACGGGCCCCTTCAGACCTCTGCGGGCACTTATGGAAACCTACAGGACCCTACGGAACTGTACGAGACTCTACAGGCCCCTAGAGAACACCACAGGACCTTACGGAACCCTACACAACCCTCCGGAAACATATGGCACCCTACAAGCTCCTACCAACCCCTGCGGGCACTTACACAACCCTAGAGGCCCCTACGGAAATCTACGGGAGTCTACGGGCCCCTAGGGAACCCTTCAGAATTCGACGGAACCCTACCAGCCCCTCTGGAACCCTACAGAATACTCCAGGACCCGACAGCACTCTACAGGACCCTTAGCAACACAACGGAACCTCACTAAAACCCTATGGGCTCCTACAGAACACTGTAGGTGCCTACGGAAACCTACAGACCCCTACGGAATACTACCAGCCACTACAGAAAAATATGGCCCCTACGGAACTCTACGGAACCTGGCAGAAACACTGTGGGCCCCTACAGGCACTTGCGGGCACTTGCAGAACTCTGCAGGAACCCACGGAACTTTATGGAACCCTCCCAGCCCCTACGGAAGCCTAAAGACCATTGCAGGCAGTTACGGAACGGTACAGGGCCCTAGGGAACTTTACCAGCCACTATGGAACTCTACGGTCCCCTACGGAACCCTGCAGAACCCTCCAGAACCTTACAGAATCCCACGGATTCCTACAGACTCCTGCGGGCACTTACTCAACCCTAGAGGACTCTACGGAACACTACTGGCTCCTGCGGTACTCCAGAGGCCTCTAGGGAACCTACGAAGCTCTACGGAACCCTATGGATCCTTACGGAACAGTACGGGCCCCTTCAAACCTCTGCGGGCGCTTATGGAAACCTACAGGACCCTACGGAACTGTACGAGACTCTACAGGCCCCTAGGGAACACCACAGGCCCCTACGGAACCCTACACAACCCTCCGGAAACATATGGCACCCTACAAGCTCCTACCAACCCCTGCGGGCACTTACACAACCCTACAGGCCCCTACGGAAATCTACGGAACTCTACGGGCCCCTACGGAACCCTACAGGTCCATACAGAACCCCACAGGGCCCTATGGAACTTTACCAGCCACTACGGAACTCTACGGGTCCCTACGGAACCCTGCAGAACCCTCCGGAACCTTACAGAATCCCACAGACTCCTACAGACTCCTGCGGGCACTTACACAACCCTACAGGCACCTACGGAACACTGCCAGCCCCTATGGAAGGAACCCTACGGGCCCCTACAGAACACTACTGGCTCCTGCGGTACTCCAGGGGCCTCTAGGAAACCTACGAAGCTCTACGGAGCCCTATGGATCCTCACGGAACAGTACGGGCCCCTTCAGACCTCTGCGGGCGCTTATGGAAACCTACAGGACCCTACGGAACTGTACGAGACTCTACAGGCCCCTAGGGAACACCACAGGCCCCTACGGAACCCTACACAACCCTCTGGAAACTTATGGAACCCTATAAGCTCCTACCAACCCCTGCGGGCACTTACACAACCCTACAGGTCCCTACGGAAATCTACGAGACTCTATGGGCCCCTAGGGAACCCTACAGATTTCGATGGAACCCTACGAGCCCCTCTGGAACCCTACAGAATACTCCAGGACCCGACAGCACTCTACAAGACCCTTAGCAACACAACGGAACCTCACTAAAACCCTGTGGGCTCCTACAGAACACTGTAGGTGCCTAAGGAACCTTACAGACCCCTACGGAACCCTACAGACACCTGCGGGCACTTACGGAACCCTGCAGGCCCCTACGGAACCCTACAGGTCCATACAGAACCCCACAGGGCCCTACGGAACTTTACCAGCCACTACGGAACTCTACGGGTCCCTATGGAACCCTGCAGAACCCTCTGGAACCTTACAGAATCCCACAGACTCCTACAGACTTCTGCGGGCACTTACTCAACCCTACAGGCCCCTACCTAACACTGCCAGCTCCTATGGAAGGAACCCTACGGGCCCCTACAGAACACTACTGGCTCCTGTGGTACTCCAGAGGCCTCTAGGGAACCTACGAAGCTCTACGGAGCCCTATGGATCCTCACGGAACAGTACGGGCCCCTTCAGACCTCTGCGGGCGCTTATGGAAACCTACAGGACCCTACAGAACTGTACGAGACTCTACAGGCCCCTAGGGAACACCACAGGCCCCTACGGAACCCTACACAACCCTCCGGAAACATATGGCACCCTACAAGCTCCTACCAACCCCTGCGGGCACTTACACAACCCTACAGGCCCCTACGGAAATCTACGGGACTCTACGGGCCCCTAGGGAACCCTACAGATTTCGACGAAACCCTACGAGCCCCTCTGGAACCCTACAGAATACTCCAGGACCCGACAGCACTCTACAAGACCCTTAGCAACACAACGGAACCTCACTAAAACCCTATGGGCTCCTACAGAACACTGCAGGTGCCTACGGAACCCTACAGACCCCTACAGAATACTACCAGCCACTACAGAAAAATATGGCCCCTACGGAACTCTACGGAACCTGACAGAAACACTGTGGGCCCCTACAGGCCCTTGCGGGCACTTGCAGAACTCTGCAGGAACCCACGGAACTTTATGGAACCCTCCCAGCCCCTACGGAAGCCTAAAGACCCTTGCAGGCAGTTACGGAATGGTACAGGGCCCTAGGGAACTTTACCAGCCACTACGGAACTCTACGGGCCCCTAGGGAACCTTGCAGAACCCTCCAGAACCTTACAGAATCCCACAGACTCCTACAGACTCCTGCGGGCACTTACTCAACCCTAGAGGACCCTACGGAACACTGCCAGCCCCTATGGAAGGAACCCTACGGGCCCCTACGGAACACTACTGGCTCCTGCGGTACTCCAGAGGCCTCTAGGGAACCTACGAAGCTCTACGGAGCCCTATGGATCCTTACGGAACAGTACGGGCCCCTTCAGACCTCTGCGGGCGCTTATGGAAACCTACAGGACCCTACGGAACTGTACGAGACTCTACAGGCCCCTAGAGAACACCACAGGCCCTTACGGAACTGTACGAGACTCTACAGGCCCCTAGGGAACACCACAGGCCCCTACGGAACCCTACACAACCCTCTGGAAACTTATGGAACCCTATAAGCTCCTACCAACCCCTGCGGGCACTTACACAACCCTACAGGTCCCTACGGAAATCTACGGGACTCTATGGGCCCCTAGGGAACCCTACAGATTTCGACGGAACCCTACGAGCCCCTCTGGAACCCTACAGAATACTCCAGGACCCGACAGCACTCTACAAGACCCTTAGCAACACAACGGAACCTCACTAAAACCCTATGGGCTCCTACAGAACACTGCAGGCGCCTACGGAACCCTACAGACCCCTACAGAATACTACCAGCCACTACAGAAAAATATGGCCCCTACGGAACTCTACGGAACCTGGCAGAAACACTGTGGGCCCCTACAGGCCCTTGCGGGCACTTGCAGAACTCTGCAGGAACCCACGGAACTTTATGGAACCCTACCAGCCCCTACGGAAGCCTAAAGACCATTGCAGGCAGTTACGGAACGGTACAGGCCCCTAGGGAACTTTACCAGCCACTATGGAACTCTACGGGCCCCTACGGAACCCTGCAGAACCCTCCAGAACCTTACAGAATCCCACGGATTCCTACAGACTCCTGCGGGCACTTACTCAACCATAGAGGACTCTACGGAACACTACTGGCTCCTGCGGTACTCCAGAGGCCTCTAGGGAACCTACGAAGCTCTACGGAACCCTATGGATCCTCACGGAACAGTACGGGCCCCTTCAGACCTCTGCGGGCACTTATGGAAACCTACAGGACCCTACGGAACTGTACGAGACTCTACAGGCCCCTAGAGAACACCACAGGACCTTACGGAACCCTACACAACCCTCCGGAAACATATGGCACCCTACAAGCTCCTACCAACCCCTGCGGGCACTTACACAACCCTAGAGGCCCCTACGGAAATCTACGGGAGTCTACGGGCCCCTAGGGAACCCTTCAGAATTCGACGGAACCCTACCAGCCCCTCTGGAACCCTACAGAATACTCCAGGACCCGACAGCACTCTACAGGACCCTTAGCAACACAACGGAACCTCACTAAAACCCTATGGGCTCCTACAGAACACTGTAGGTGCCTACGGAAACCTACAGACCCCTACGGAATACTACCAGCCACTACAGAAAAATATGGCCCCTACGGAACTCTACGGAACCTGGCAGAAACACTGTGGGCCCCTACAGGCACTTGCGGGCACTTGCAGAACTCTGCAGGAACCCACGGAACTTTATGGAACCCTCCCAGCCCCTACGGAAGCCTAAAGACCATTGCAGGCAGTTACGGAACGGTACAGGGCCCTAGGGAACTTTACCAGCCACTATGGAACTCTACGGTCCCCTACGGAACCCTGCAGAACCCTCCAGAACCTTACAGAATCCCACGGATTCCTACAGACTCCTGCGGGCACTTACTCAACCCTAGAGGACTCTACGGAACACTACTGGCTCCTGCGGTACTCCAGAGGCCTCTAGGGAACCTACGAAGCTCTACGGAACCCTATGGATCCTTACGGAACAGTACGGGCCCCTTCAAACCTCTGCGGGCGCTTATGGAAACCTACAGGACCCTACGGAACTGTACGAGACTCTACAGGCCCCTAGGGAACACCACAGGCCCCTACGGAACCCTACACAACCCTCCGGAAACATATGGCACCCTACAAGCTCCTACCAACCCCTGCGGGCACTTACACAACCCTACAGGCCCCTACGGAAATCTACGGAACTCTACGGGCCCCTACGGAACCCTACAGGTCCATACAGAACCCCACAGGGCCCTATGGAACTTTACCAGCCACTACGGAACTCTACGGGTCCCTACGGAACCCTGCAGAACCCTCCGGAACCTTACAGAATCCCACAGACTCCTACAGACTCCTGCGGGCACTTACACAACCCTACAGGCACCTACGGAACACTGCCAGCCCCTATGGAAGGAACCCTACGGGCCCCTACAGAACACTACTGGCTCCTGCGGTACTCCAGGGGCCTCTAGGAAACCTACGAAGCTCTACGGAGCCCTATGGATCCTCACGGAACAGTACGGGCCCCTTCAGACCTCTGCGGGCGCTTATGGAAACCTACAGGACCCTACGGAACTGTACGAGACTCTACAGGCCCCTAGGGAACACCACAGGCCCCTACGGAACCCTACACAACCCTCTGGAAACTTATGGAACCCTATAAGCTCCTACCAACCCCTGCGGGCACTTACACAACCCTACAGGTCCCTACGGAAATCTACGAGACTCTATGGGCCCCTAGGGAACCCTACAGATTTCGATGGAACCCTACGAGCCCCTCTGGAACCCTACAGAATACTCCAGGACCCGACAGCACTCTACAAGACCCTTAGCAACACAACGGAACCTCACTAAAACCCTGTGGGCTCCTACAGAACACTGTAGGTGCCTAAGGAACCTTACAGACCCCTACGGAACCCTACAGACACCTGCGGGCACTTACGGAACCCTGCAGGCCCCTACGGAACCCTACAGGTCCATACAGAACCCCACAGGGCCCTACGGAACTTTACCAGCCACTACGGAACTCTACGGGTCCCTATGGAACCCTGCAGAACCCTCTGGAACCTTACAGAATCCCACAGACTCCTACAGACTTCTGCGGGCACTTACTCAACCCTACAGGCCCCTACCTAACACTGCCAGCTCCTATGGAAGGAACCCTACGGGCCCCTACAGAACACTACTGGCTCCTGTGGTACTCCAGAGGCCTCTAGGGAACCTACGAAGCTCTACGGAGCCCTATGGATCCTCACGGAACAGTACGGGCCCCTTCAGACCTCTGCGGGCGCTTATGGAAACCTACAGGACCCTACAGAACTGTACGAGACTCTACAGGCCCCTAGGGAACACCACAGGCCCCTACGGAACCCTACACAACCCTCCGGAAACATATGGCACCCTACAAGCTCCTACCAACCCCTGCGGGCACTTACACAACCCTACAGGCCCCTACGGAAATCTACGGGACTCTACGGGCCCCTAGGGAACCCTACAGATTTCGACGAAACCCTACGAGCCCCTCTGGAACCCTACAGAATACTCCAGGACCCGACAGCACTCTACAAGACCCTTAGCAACACAACGGAACCTCACTAAAACCCTATGGGCTCCTACAGAACACTGCAGGTGCCTACGGAACCCTACAGACCCCTACAGAATACTACCAGCCACTACAGAAAAATATGGCCCCTACGGAACTCTACGGAACCTGACAGAAACACCGTGGGCCCCTACAGGCCCTTGCGGGCACTTGCAGAACTCTGCAGGAACCCACGGAACTTTATGGAACCCTACCAGCCCCTACGGAAGCCTAAAGACCCTTGCAGGCAGTTACGGAATGGTACAGGGCCCTAGGGAACTTTACCAGCCACTACGGAACTCTACGGGCCCCTAGGGAACCTTGCAGAACCCTCCAGAACCTTACAGAATCCCACAGACTCCTACAGACTCCTGCGGGCACTTACTCAACCCTAGAGGACCCTACGGAACACTGCCAGCCCCTATGGAAGGAACCCTACGGGCCCCTACAGAACACTACTGGCTCCTGCGGTACTCCAGAGGCCTCTAGGGAACCTACGAAGCTCTACGGAGCCCTATGGATCCTTACGGAACAGTACGGGCCCCTTCAGACCTCTGCGGGCGCTTATGGAAACCTACAGGACCCTACGGAACTGTACGAGACTCTACAGGCCCCTAGAGAACACCACAGGCCCTTACGGAACTGTACGAGACTCTACAGGCCCCTAGGGAACACCACAGGCCCCTACGGAACCCTACACAACCCTCTGGAAACTTATGGAACCCTATAAGTTCCTACCAACCCCTGCAGGCACTTACACAACCCTACAGGTCCCTACGGAAATCTACGGGACTCTATGGGCCCCTAGGGAACCCTACAGATTTCGATGGAACCCTACGAGCCCCTCTGGAACCCTACAGAATACTCCAGGACCCGACAGCACTCTACAAGACCCTTAGCAACACAACGGAACCTCACTAAAACCCTATGGGCTCCTACAGAACACTGCAGGCGCCTACGGAACCCTACAGACCCCTACGGAACCCTACAGACACCTGCGGGCACTTACAGAACCCTGCAGGCCCCTACGGAACCCTACAGGTCCATACAGAACCCCACAGGGCCCTACGGAACTTTACCAGCCACTACGGAACTCTACGGGTCCCTACGGAA
Source organism: Numenius arquata (assembly GCF_964106895.1). Lineage (NCBI taxonomy): Eukaryota > Metazoa > Chordata > Aves > Charadriiformes > Scolopacidae > Numenius > Numenius arquata. The sequence continues at coordinate 117,621 of NW_027415018.1, forward strand.
CCCTCCGGAACCTTAGAGAATCCCACGGACTCCTACAGACTTCTGCGGGCACTTACACAACCCTACAGGCCCCTACCTAACACTGCCAGCTCCTATGGAAGGAACCCTACGGGCCCCTACAGAACACTACTGGCTCCTGCGGTACTCCAGAGGCCTCTAGGGAACCTACGAAGCTCTACGGAACCCTATGGATCCTCACGGAACAGTACGGGCCCCTTCAGACCTCTGCGGGCGCTTATGGAAACCTACAGGACCCTACGGAACTGTACGAGACTCTACAGGCCCCTAGAGAACACCACAGGCCCTTACGGAACTGTACGAGACTCTACAGGCCCCTAGGGAACACCACAGGCCCCTACGGAACCCTACACAACCCTCTGGAAACTTATGGAACCCTATAAGCTCCTACCAACCCCTGCGGGCACTTACACAACCCTACAGGCCCCTACGGAAATCTACGGGACTCTATGGGCCCCTAGGGAACCCTACAGATTTCGATGGAACCCTACGAGCCCCTCTGGAACCCTACAGAATACTCCAGGACCCGACAGCACTCTACAAGACCCTTAGCAACACAACGGAACCTCACTAAAACCCTATGGGCTCCTACAGAACACTGCAGGCGCCTACGGAACCCTACAGACCCCTACAGAATACTACCAGCCACTACAGAAAAATATGGCCCCTACAGAACTCTACGGAATCTGACAGAAACACTGTGGTCTCCGACAGGCCCTTGCGGGCACTTGCAGAACTCTGCAGGAACCCACGGAACTTTATGGAACCCTACCAGCCCCTACGGAAGCTTAAAGATCCTTGCAGGCAGTTACGGAACGGTACAGGGCCCTAGGGTACTTTACCAGCCACTACGGAACTCTACGGGCCCCTAGGGAACCCTGCAGAACCCTCCAGAACCTTACAGAATCCCACGGATTCCTACAGACTCCTGCGGGCACTTACTCAACCCTAGAGGACCCTACGGAACACTGCCAGCTCCTATGGAAGGAACCCTACGGGCCCCTACAGAACACTACTGGCTCCTGCGGTACTCCAGAGGCCTCTAGGGAACCTACGAAGCTCTACGGAACCCTATGGATCCTTACGGAACAGTACGGGCCCCTTCAGACCTCTGCGGGCGCTTATGGAAACCTACAGGACCCTACGGAACTGTACGAGACTCTACAGGCCCCTAGGGAACACCACAGGCCCCTACGGAACCCTACACAACCCTCCGGAAACATATGGCACCCTACAAGCTCCTACCAACCCCTGCGGGCACTTACACAACCCTACAGGCCCCTACGGAAATCTACGGGACTCTACGGGCCCCTCTGGAACCCTACAGAATACTCCAGGACCCGACAGCACTCTACAAGACCCTTAGCAACACAACGGAACCTCACTAAAACCCTATGGGCTCCTACAGAACACTGCAGGTGCCTACAGAACCCTACAGGTCCATACAGAACCCCACAGGGCCCTACGGAACTTTACCAGCCACTACGGAACTCTACGGGTCCCTACGGAACCCTGCAGAACCCTCCGGAACCTTAGAGAATCCCACAGACTCCTACAGACTTCTGCGGGCACTTACTCAACCCTACAGGCCCCTACGGAACACTGCCAGCTCCTATGGAAGGAACCCTACGGGCCCCTACGGAACACTACTGGCTCCTGCGGTACTCCAGAGGCCTCTAGGGAACCTACGAAGCTCTACGGAACCCTATGGATCCTCACGGAACAGTACGGGCCCCTTCAGACCTCTGCGGGCGCTTATGGAAACCTACAGGACCCTACGGAACTGTACGAGACTCTACAGGCCCCTAGAGAACACCACAGGCCCTTACGGAACTGTACGAGACTCTACAGGCCCCTAGGGAACACCACAGGCCCCTACGGAACCCTACACAACCCTCCGGAAACATATGGCACCCTACAAGCTCCTACCAACCCCTGCGGGCACTTACACAACCCTACAGGCCCCTACGGAAATCTACGGGACTCTACGGGCCCCTAGGGAACCCTACAGATTTCGACGAAACCCTACGAGCCCCTCTGGAACCCTACAGAATACTCCAGGACCCGACAGCACTCTACAAGACCCTTAGCAACACAACGGAACCTCACTAAAACCCTATGGGCTCCTACAGAACACTGCAGGTGCCTACGGAACCCTACAGACCCCTACAGAATACTACCAGCCACTACAGAAAAATATGGCCCCTACGGAACTCTACGGAACCTGACAGAAACACCGTGGGCCCCTACAGGCCCTTGCGGGCACTTGCAGAACTCTGCAGGAACCCACGGAACTTTATGGAACCCTCCCAGCCCCTACGGAAGCCTAAAGACCCTTGCAGGCAGTTACGGAATGGTACAGGGCCCTAGGGAACTTTACCAGCCACTACGGAACTCTACGGGCCCCTAGGGAACCTTGCAGAACCCTCCAGAACCTTACAGAATCCCACAGACTCCTACAGACTCCTGCGGGCACTTACTCAACCCTAGAGGACCCTACGGAACACTGCCAGCCCCTATGGAAGGAACCCTACGGGCCCCTACAGAACACTACTGGCTCCTGCGGTACTCCAGAGGCCTCTAGGGAACCTACGAAGCTCTACGGAGCCCTATGGATCCTTACGGAACAGTACGGGCCCCTTCAGACCTCTGCGGGCGCTTATGGAAACCTACAGGACCCTACGGAACTGTACGAGACTCTACAGGCCCCTAGAGAACACCACAGGCCCTTACGGAACTGTACGAGACTCTACAGGCCCCTAGGGAACACCACAGGCCCCTACGGAACCCTACACAACCCTCTGGAAACTTATGGAACCCTATAAGCTCCTACCAACCCCTGCGGGCACTTACACAACCCTACAGGTCCCTACGGAAATCTACGGGACTCTATGGGCCCCTAGGGAACCCTACAGATTTCGATGGAACCCTACGAGCCCCTCTGGAACCCTACAGAATACTCCAGGACCCGACAGCACTCTACAAGACCCTTAGCAACACAACGGAACCTCACTAAAACCCTATGGGCTCCTACAGAACACTGCAGGCGCCTACGGAACCCTACAGACCCCTACAGAATACTACCAGCCACTACAGAAAAATATGGCCCCTACGGAACTCTACGGAACCTGGCAGAAACACTGTGGGCCCCTACAGGCCCTTGCGGGCACTTGCAGAACTCTGCAGGAACCCACGGAACTTTATGGAACCCTACCAGCCCCTACGGAAGCCTAAAGACCATTGCAGGCAGTTACGGAACGGTACAGGCCCCTAGGGAACTTTACCAGCCACTATGGAACTCTACGGGCCCCTACGGAACCCTGCAGAACCCTCCAGAACCTTACAGAATCCCACGGATTCCTACAGACTCCTGCGGGCACTTACTCAACCATAGAGGACTCTACGGAACACTACTGGCTCCTGCGGTACTCCAGAGGCCTCTAGGGAACCTACGAAGCTCTACGGAACCCTATGGATCCTCACGGAACAGTACGGGCCCCTTCAGACCTCTGCGGGCACTTATGGAAACCTACAGGACCCTACGGAACTGTACGAGACTCTACAGGCCCCTAGAGAACACCACAGGACCTTACGGAACCCTACACAACCCTCCGGAAACATATGGCACCCTACAAGCTCCTACCAACCCCTGCGGGCACTTACACAACCCTAGAGGCCCCTACGGAAATCTACGGGAGTCTACGGGCCCCTAGGGAACCCTTCAGAATTCGACGGAACCCTACGAGCCCCTCTGGAACCCTACAGAATACTCCAGGACCCGACAGCACTCTACAGGACCCTTAGCAACACAACGGAACCTCACTAAAACCCTATGGGCTCCTACAGAACACTGTAGGTGCCTACGGAAACCTACAGACCCCTACGGAATACTACCAGCCACTACAGAAAAATATGGCCCCTACGGAACTCTACGGAACCTGGCAGAAACACTGTGGGCCCCTACAGGCACTTGCGGGCACTTGCAGAACTCTGCAGGAACCCACGGAACTTTATGGAACCCTCCCAGCCCCTACGGAAGCCTAAAGACCATTGCAGGCAGTTACGGAACGGTACAGGGCCCTAGGGAACTTTACCAGCCACTATGGAACTCTACGGTCCCCTACGGAACCCTGCAGAACCCTCCAGAACCTTACAGAATCCCACGGATTCCTACAGACTCCTGCGGGCACTTACTCAACCCTAGAGGACTCTACGGAACACTACTGGCTCCTGCGGTACTCCAGAGGCCTCTAGGGAACCTACGAAGCTCTACGGAACCCTATGGATCCTTACGGAACAGTACGGGCCCCTTCAAACCTCTGCGGGCGCTTATGGAAACCTACAGGACCCTACGGAACTGTACGAGACTCTACAGGCCCCTAGGGAACACCACAGGCCCCTACGGAACCCTACACAACCCTCCGGAAACATATGGCACCCTACAAGCTCCTACCAACCCCTGCGGGCACTTACACAACCCTACAGGCCCCTACGGAAATCTACGGAACTCTACGGGCCCCTACGGAACCCTACAGGTCCATACAGAACCCCACAGGGCCCTATGGAACTTTACCAGCCACTACGGAACTCTACGGGTCCCTACGGAACCCTGCAGAACCCTCCGGAACCTTACAGAATCCCACAGACTCCTACAGACTCCTGCGGGCACTTACACAACCCTACAGGCACCTACGGAACACTGCCAGCCCCTATGGAAGGAACCCTACGGGCCCCTACAGAACACTACTGGCTCCTGCGGTACTCCAGGGGCCTCTAGGAAACCTACGAAGCTCTACGGAGCCCTATGGATCCTCACGGAACAGTACGGGCCCCTTCAGACCTCTGCGGGCGCTTATGGAAACCTACAGGACCCTACGGAACTGTACGAGACTCTACAGGCCCCTAGGGAACACCACAGGCCCCTACGGAACCCTACACAACCCTCTGGAAACTTATGGAACCCTATAAGCTCCTACCAACCCCTGCGGGCACTTACACAACCCTACAGGTCCCTACGGAAATCTACGAGACTCTATGGGCCCCTAGGGAACCCTACAGATTTCGATGGAACCCTACGAGCCCCTCTGGAACCCTACAGAATACTCCAGGACCCGACAGCACTCTACAAGACCCTTAGCAACACAACGGAACCTCACTAAAACCCTGTGGGCTCCTACAGAACACTGTAGGTGCCTAAGGAACCTTACAGACCCCTACGGAACCCTACAGACACCTGCGGGCACTTACGGAACCCTGCAGGCCCCTACGGAACCCTACAGGTCCATACAGAACCCCACAGGGCCCTACGGAACTTTACCAGCCACTACGGAACTCTACGGGTCCCTATGGAACCCTGCAGAACCCTCTGGAACCTTACAGAATCCCACAGACTCCTACAGACTTCTGCGGGCACTTACTCAACCCTACAGGCCCCTACCTAACACTGCCAGCTCCTATGGAAGGAACCCTACGGGCCCCTACAGAACACTACTGGCTCCTGTGGTACTCCAGAGGCCTCTAGGGAACCTACGAAGCTCTACGGAGCCCTATGGATCCTCACGGAACAGTACGGGCCCCTTCAGACCTCTGCGGGCGCTTATGGAAACCTACAGGACCCTACAGAACTGTACGAGACTCTACAGGCCCCTAGGGAACACCACAGGCCCCTACGGAACCCTACACAACCCTCCGGAAACATATGGCACCCTACAAGCTCCTACCAACCCCTGCGGGCACTTACACAACCCTACAGGCCCCTACGGAAATCTACGGGACTCTACGGGCCCCTAGGGAACCCTACAGATTTCGACGAAACCCTACGAGCCCCTCTGGAACCCTACAGAATACTCCAGGACCCGACAGCACTCTACAAGACCCTTAGCAACACAACGGAACCTCACTAAAACCCTATGGGCTCCTACAGAACACTGCAGGTGCCTACGGAACCCTACAGACCCCTACAGAATACTACCAGCCACTACAGAAAAATATGGCCCCTACGGAACTCTACGGAACCTGACAGAAACACCGTGGGCCCCTACAGGCCCTTGCGGGCACTTGCAGAACTCTGCAGGAACCCACGGAACTTTATGGAACCCTCCCAGCCCCTACGGAAGCCTAAAGACCCTTGCAGGCAGTTACGGAATGGTACAGGGCCCTAGGGAACTTTACCAGCCACTACGGAACTCTACGGGCCCCTAGGGAACCTTGCAGAACCCTCCAGAACCTTACAGAATCCCACAGACTCCTACAGACTCCTGCGGGCACTTACTCAACCCTAGAGGACCCTACGGAACACTGCCAGCCCCTATGGAAGGAACCCTACGGGCCCCTACAGAACACTACTGGCTCCTGCGGTACTCCAGAGGCCTCTAGGGAACCTACGAAGCTCTACGGAGCCCTATGGATCCTTACGGAACAGTACGGGCCCCTTCAGACCTCTGCGGGCGCTTATGGAAACCTACAGGACCCTACGGAACTGTACGAGACTCTACAGGCCCCTAGGGAACACCACAGGCCCCTACGGAACCCTACACAACCCTCTGGAAACTTATGGAACCCTATAAGTTCCTACCAACCCCTGCAGGCACTTACACAACCCTACAGGTCCCTACGGAAATCTACGGGACTCTATGGGCCCCTAGGGAACCCTACAGATTTCGATGGAACCCTACGAGCCCCTCTGGAACCCTACAGAATACTCCAGGACCCGACAGCACTCTACAAGACCCTTAGCAACACAACGGAACCTCACTAAAACCCTATGGGCTCCTACAGAACACTGCAGGCGCCTACGGAACCCTACAGACCCCTACGGAACCCTACAGACACCTGCGGGCACTTACAGAACCCTGCAGGCCCCTACGGAACCCTACAGGTCCATACAGAACCCCACAGGGCCCTACGGAACTTTACCAGCCACTACGGAACTCTACGGGTCCCTACGGAACCCTGCAGAACCCTCCGGAAACTTACAGAATCCCACGGACTCCTACAGACTTCTGCGGGCACTTACACAACCCTACAGGCCCCTACCTAACACTGCCAGCTCCTATGGAAGGAACCCTACGGGCCCCTACAGAACACTACTGGCTCCTGCGGTACTCCAGAGGCCTCTAGGGAACCTACGAAGCTCTACGGAACCCTATGGATCCTCACGGAACAGTACGGGCCCCTTCAGACCTCTGCGGGCGCTTATGGAAACCTACAGGACCCTACGGAACTGTACGAGACTCTACAGGCCCCTAGAGAACACCACAGGCCCTTACGGAACTGTACGAGACTCTACAGGCCCCTAGGGAACACCACAGGCCCCTACGGAACCCTACACAACCCTCTGGAAACTTATGGAACCCTATAAGCTCCTACCAACCCCTGCGGGCACTTACACAACCCTACAGGCCCCTACGGAAATCTACGGGACTCTATGGGCCCCTAGGGAACCCTACAGATTTCGATGGAACCCTACGAGCCCCTCTGGAACCCTACAGAATACTCCAGGACCCGACAGCACTCTACAAGACCCTTAGCAACACAACGGAACCTCACTAAAACCCTATGGGCTCCTACAGAACACTGCAGGCGCCTACGGAACCCTACAGACCCCTACAGAATACTACCAGCCACTACAGAAAAATATGGCCCCTACAGAACTCTACGGAATCTGACAGAAACACTGTGGTCTCCGACAGGCCCTTGCGGGCACTTGCAGAACTCTGCAGGAACCCACGGAACTTTATGGAACCCTACCAGCCCCTACGGAAGCTTAAAGATCCTTGCAGGCAGTTACGGAACGGTACAGGGCCCTAGGGTACTTTACCAGCCACTACGGAACTCTACGGGCCCCTAGGGAACCCTGCAGAACCCTCCAGAACCTTACAGAATCCCACGGATTCCTACAGACTCCTGCGGGCACTTACTCAACCCTAGAGGACCCTACGGAACACTGCCAGCTCCTATGGAAGGAACCCTACGGGCCCCTACAGAACACTACTGGCTCCTGCGGTACTCCAGAGGCCTCTAGGGAACCTACGAAGCTCTACGGAACCCTATGGATCCTTACGGAACAGTACGGGCCCCTTCAGACCTCTGCGGGCGCTTATGGAAACCTACAGGACCCTACGGAACTGTACGAGACTCTACAGGCCCCTAGGGAACACCACAGGCCCCTACGGAACCCTACACAACCCTCCGGAAACATATGGCACCCTACAAGCTCCTACCAACCCCTGCGGGCACTTACACAACCCTACAGGCCCCTACGGAAATCTACGGGACTCTACGGGCCCCTCTGGAACCCTACAGAATACTCCAGGACCCGACAGCACTCTACAAGACCCTTAGCAACACAACGGAACCTCACTAAAACCCTATGGGCTCCTACAGAACACTGCAGGTGCCTACAGAACCCTACAGGTCCATACAGAACCCCACAGGGCCCTACGGAACTTTACCAGCCACTACGGAACTCTACGGGTCCCTACGGAACCCTGCAGAACCCTCCGGAACCTTAGAGAATCCCACAGACTCCTACAGACTTCTGCGGGCACTTACTCAACCCTACAGGCCCCTACGGAACACTGCCAGCTCCTATGGAAGGAACCCTACGGGCCCCTACGGAACACTACTGGCTCCTGCGGTACTCCAGAGGCCTCTAGGGAACCTACGAAGCTCTACGGAACCCTATGGATCCTCACGGAACAGTACGGGCCCCTTCAGACCTCTGCGGGCGCTTATGGAAACCTACAGGACCCTACGGAACTGTACGAGACTCTACAGGCCCCTAGAGAACACCACAGGCCCTTACGGAACTGTACGAGACTCTACAGGCCCCTAGGGAACACCACAGGCCCCTACGGAACCCTACACAACCCTCCGGAAACATATGGCACCCTACAAGCTCCTACCAACCCCTGCGGGCACTTACACAACCCTACAGGCCCCTACGGAAATCTACGGGACTCTACGGGCCCCTAGGGAACCCTACAGATTTCGACGAAACCCTACGAGCCCCTCTGGAACCCTACAGAATACTCCAGGACCCGACAGCACTCTACAAGACCCTTAGCAACACAACGGAACCTCACTAAAACCCTATGGGCTCCTACAGAACACTGCAGGTGCCTACGGAACCCTACAGACCCCTACAGAATACTACCAGCCACTACAGAAAAATATGGCCCCTACGGAACTCTACGGAACCTGACAGAAACACCGTGGGCCCCTACAGGCCCTTGCGGGCACTTGCAGAACTCTGCAGGAACCCACGGAACTTTATGGAACCCTCCCAGCCCCTACGGAAGCCTAAAGACCCTTGCAGGCAGTTACGGAATGGTACAGGGCCCTAGGGAACTTTACCAGCCACTACGGAACTCTACGGGCCCCTAGGGAACCTTGCAGAACCCTCCAGAACCTTACAGAATCCCACAGACTCCTACAGACTCCTGCGGGCACTTACTCAACCCTAGAGGACCCTACGGAACACTGCCAGCCCCTATGGAAGGAACCCTACGGGCCCCTACAGAACACTACTGGCTCCTGCGGTACTCCAGAGGCCTCTAGGGAACCTACGAAGCTCTACGGAGCCCTATGGATCCTTACGGAACAGTACGGGCCCCTTCAGACCTCTGCGGGCGCTTATGGAAACCTACAGGACCCTACGGAACTGTACGAGACTCTACAGGCCCCTAGAGAACACCACAGGCCCTTACGGAACTGTACGAGACTCTACAGGCCCCTAGGGAACACCACAGGCCCCTACGGAACCCTACACAACCCTCTGGAAACTTATGGAACCCTATAAGCTCCTACCAACCCCTGCGGGCACTTACACAACCCTACAGGTCCCTACGGAAATCTACGGGACTCTATGGGCCCCTAGGGAACCCTACAGATTTCGATGGAACCCTACGAGCCCCTCTGGAACCCTACAGAATACTCCAGGACCCGACAGCACTCTACAAGACCCTTAGCAACACAACGGAACCTCACTAAAACCCTATGGGCTCCTACAGAACACTGCAGGCGCCTACGGAACCCTACAGACCCCTACGGAACCCTACAGACACCTGCGGGCACTTACAGAACCCTGCAGGCCCCTACGGAACCCTACAGGTCCATACAGAACCCCACAGGGCCCTACAGAACTTTACCAGCCACTACGGAACTCTACGGGTCCCTACGGAACCCTGCAGAACCCTCCGGAAACTTACAGAATCCCACAGACTCCTACAGACTCCTGCGGGCACTTACTCAACCCTAGAGGACCCTACGGAACACTGCCAGCCCCTATGGAAGGAACCCTACGGGCCCCTACAGAACACTACTGGCTCCTGCGGTACTCCAGAGGCCTCTAGGGAACCTACGAAGCTCTACGGAGCCCTATGGATCCTTACGGAACAGTACGGGCCCCTTCAGACCTCTGCGGGCGCTTATGGAAACCTACAGGACCCTACGGAACTGTACGAGACTCTACAGGCCCCTAGAGAACACCACAGGCCCTTACGGAACTGTACGAGACTCTACAGGCCCCTAGGGAACACCACAGGCCCCTACGGAACCCTACACAACCCTCTGGAAACTTATGGAACCCTATAAGCTCCTACCAACCCCTGCGGGCACTTACACAACCCTACAGGTCCCTACGGAAATCTACGGGACTCTATGGGCCCCTAGGGAACCCTACAGATTTCGATGGAACCCTACGAGCCCCTCTGGAACCCTACAGAATACTCCAGGACCCGACAGCACTCTACAAGACCCTTAGCAACACAACGGAACCTCACTAAAACCCTATGGGCTCCTACAGAACACTGCAGGCGCCTACGGAACCCTACAGACCCCTACGGAACCCTACAGACACCTGCGGGCACTTACAGAACCCTGCAGGCCCCTACGGAACCCTACAGGTCCATACAGAACCCCACAGGGCCCTACGGAACTTTACCAGCCACTACGGAACTCTACGGGTCCCTACGGAACCCTGCAGAACCCTCCGGAAACTTACAGAATCCCACGGACTCCTACAGACTTCTGCGGGCACTTACACAACCCTACAGGCCCCTACCTAACACTGCCAGCTCCTATGGAAGGAACCCTACGGGCCCCTACAGAACACTACTGGCTCCTGCGGTACTCCAGAGGCCTCTAGGGAACCTACGAAGCTCTACGGAACCCTATGGATCCTCACGGAACAGTACGGGCCCCTTCAGACCTCTGCGGGCGCTTATGGAAACCTACAGGACCCTACGGAACTGTACGAGACTCTACAGGCCCCTAGAGAACACCACAGGCCCTTACGGAACTGTACGAGACTCTACAGGCCCCTAGGGAACACCACAGGCCCCTACGGAACCCTACACAACCCTCTGGAAACTTATGGAACCCTATAAGCTCCTACCAACCCCTGCGGGCACTTACACAACCCTACAGGTCCCTACGGAAATCTACGGGACTCTATGGGCCCCTAGGGAACCCTACAGATTTCGATGGAACCCTACGAGCCCCTCTGGAACCCTACAGAATACTCCAGGACCCGACAGCACTCTACAAGACCCTTAGCAACACAACGGAACCTCACTAAAACCCTATGGGCTCCTACAGAACACTGCAGGCGCCTACGGAACCCTACAGACCCCTACAGAATACTACCAGCCACTACAGAAAAATATGGCCCCTACAGAACTCTACGGAACCTGACAGAAACACTGTGGTCTCCTACAGGCCCTTGCGGGCACTTGCAGAACTCTGCAGGAACCCACGGAACTTTATGGAACCCTACCAGCCCCTACGGAAGCTTAAAGATCCTTGCAGGCAGTTACGGAACGGTACAGGGCCCTAGGGTACTTTACCAGCCACTACGGAACTCTACGGGCCCCTAGGGAACCCTGCAGAACCCTCCAGAACCTTACAGAATCCCACGGATTCCTACAGACTCCTGCGGGCACTTACTCAACCCTAGAGGACCCTACGGAACACTGCCAGCTCCTATGGAAGGAACCCTACGGGCCCCTACAGAACACTACTGGCTCCTGCGGTACTCCAGAGGCCTCTAGGGAACCTACGAAGCTCTACGGAACCCTATGGATCCTTACGGAACAGTACGGGCCCCTTCAGACCTCTGCGGGCGCTTATGGAAACCTACAGGACCCTACGGAACTGTACGAGACTCTACAGGCCCCTAGGGAACACCACAGGCCCCTACGGAACCCTACGGAACCCTCCGGAAACATATGGCACCCTACAAGCTCCTACCAACCCCTGCGGGCACTTACACAACCCTACAGGCCCCTACGGAAATCTACGGGACTCTACGGGCCCCTCTGGAACCCTACAGAATACTCCAGGACCCGACAGCACTCTACAAGACCCTTAGCAACACAACGGAACCTCACTAAAACCCTATGGGCTCCTACAGAACACTGCAGGTGCCTACGAACCCTACAGGTCCATACAGAACCCCACAGGGCCCTACGAAACTTTACCAGCCACTACGGAACTCTACGGGTCCCTACGGAACCCTGCAGAACCCTCCGGAACCTTAGAGAATCCCACAGACTCCTACAGACTTCTGCGGGCACTTACACAACTCTACAGGCCCCTACCTAACACTGCCAGCCCCTATGGAAGGAACCCTACGGGCCCCTACAGAACACTACTGGCTCCTGCGGTACTCCAGAGGCCTCTAGGGAACCTACAAAGCTCTACGGAACCCTATGGATCCTCACGGAACAGTATGGGCCCCTTCAGACCTCTGCGGGCGCTTATGGAAACCTACAGGACCCTATGGAACTGTACGAGACTCTACAGGCCCCTAGAGAACACCACAGGCCCTTACGGAACTGTACGAGACTCTACAGGCCCCTAGGGAACACCACAGGCCCCTACGGAACCCTACACAACCCTCCGGAAACATATGGCACCCTACAAGCTCCTACCAACCCCTGCGGGCACTTACACAACCCTACAGGCCCCTACGGAAATCTACGGGACTCTACGGGCCCCTAGGGAACCCTACAGATTTCGATGGAACCCTACGAGCCCCTCTGGAACCCTACAGAATACTCCAGGACCCGACAGCACTCTACAAGACCCTTAGCAACACAACGGAACCTCACTAAAACCCTATGGGCTCCTACAGAACACTGCAGGGGCCTACGGAACCCTACAGACCCGTACAGACACCTGCGGGCACTTACGGAACCCTGCAGGCCCCTACGGAACCCTACAGGTCCATACAGAACCCCACAGGGCCCTACGGAACTTTACCAGCCACTATGGAACTCTACGGGTCCCTACGAAACCCTGCAAAACCCTCCGGAACCTTACAGAATCCCACAGACTCCTACAGACTTCTGCGGGCACTTACACAACCCTACAGGCCCCTACGGAACACTGCCAGCTCCTATGGAAGGAACCCTACGGGCCCCTACAGAACACTACTGGCTCCTGCGGTACTCCAGAGGCCTCTAGGGAACCTACGAAGCTCTACGGAGCCCTATGGATCCTCACGGAACAGTACGGGCCCCTTCAGACCTCTGCGGGCGCTTATGGAAACCTACAGGACCCTACGGAACTGTACGAGACTCTACAGGCCCCTAGGGAACACCACAGGCCCCTACGGAACCCTACACAACCCTCCGGAAACATATGGCACCCTACAAGCTCCTACCAACCCCTGCGGGCACTTACACAACCCTACAGGCCCCTACGGAAATCTACGGGACTCTACGGGCCCCTAGGGAACCCTACAGATTTCGACGAAACCCTACGAGCCCCTCTGGAACCCTACAGAATACTCCAGGACCCGACAGCACTCTACAAGACCCTTAGCAACACAATGGAACCTCACTAAAACCCTATGGGCTCCTACAGAACACTGCAGGTGCCTACGGAACCCTACAGACCCCTACAGAATACTACCAGCCACTACAGAAAAATATGGCCCCTACGGAACTCTACGGAACCTGACAGAAACACCGTGGGCCCCTACAGGCCCTTGCGGGCACTTGCAGAACTCTGCAGGAACCCACGGAACTTTATGGAACCCTCCCAGCCCCTACGGAAGCCTAAAGACCCTTGCAGGCAGTTACGGAATGGTACAGGGCCCTAGGGTACTTTACCAGCCACTACGGAACTCTACGGGCCCCTAGGGAACCCTGCAGAACCCTCCAGAACCTTACAGAATCCCACGGATTCCTACAGACTCCTGAGGGCACTTAGTCAACCCTAGAGGACCCTACGGAACACTGCCAGCCCCTATGGAAGGAACCCTACGGGCCCCTACAGAACACTACTGGCTCCTGCGGTACTCCAGAGGCCTCTAGGGAACCTACGAAGCTCTACGGAGCCCTATGGATCCTTACGGAACAGTACGGGCCCCTTCAGACCTCTGCGGGCGCTTATGGAAACCTACAGGACCCTACGGAACTGTACGAGACTCTACAGGCCCCTAGGGAACACCACAGGCCCCTACGGAACCCTACACAACCCTCCGGAAACATATGGCACCCTACAAGCTCCTACCAACCCCTGCGGGCACTTACACAACCCTACAGGCCCCTACGGAAATCTACGGGACTCTACGGGCCCCTAGGGAATCCTACAGATTTCGACGAAACCCTACGACCCCCTCTGGAACCCTACAGAATACTCCAGGACCCGACAGCACTCTACAAGACCCTTAGCAACACAACGGAACCTCACTAAAACCCTATGGGCTCCTACAGAACACTGCAGGGGCCTACGGAACCCTACAGACCCCTACAGACACCTGCGGGCACTTACGGAACCCTGCAGGCCCCTACGGAACCCTACAGGTCCATACAGAACCCCACAGGGCCCTACGGAACTTTACCAGCCACTACGGAACTCTACGGGTCCCTACGGAACCCTGCAGAACCCTCCAGAACCTTACAGAATCCCACAGACTCCTACAGACTTCTGCGGGCACTTACACAACCCTACAGGCCCCTACGGAACACTGCCAGCTCCTATGGAAGGAACCCTACGGGCCCCTACGGAACACTACTGGCTCCTGCGGTACTCCAGAGGCCTCTAGGGAACCTACGAAGCTCTACGGAACCCTATGGATCCTCACGGAACAGTACGGGCCCCTTCAGACCTCTGCGGGCGCTTATGGAAACCTACAGGACCCTACGGAACTGTACGAGACTCTACAGGCCCCTAGAGAACACCACAGGCCCTTACGGAACTGTACGAGACTCTACAGGCCCCTAGGGAACACCACAGGCCCCTACGGAACCCTACACAACCCTCCGGAAACATATGGCACCCTACAAGCTCCTACCAACCCCTGCGGGCACTTACACAACCCTACAGGCCCCTACGGAAATCTACGGGACTCTACGGGCCCCTAGGGAACCCTACAGATTTCGACGAAACCCTACGAGCCCCTCTGGAACCCTACAGAATACTCCAGGACCCGACAGCACTCTACAAGACCCTTAGCAACACAACGGAACCTCACTAAAACCCTATGGGCTCCTACAGAACACTGCAGGGGCCTACGGAACCCTACAGACCCCAACGGAACCCTACAGACACCTGCGGGCACTTACGGAACCCTGCAGGCCCCTACGGAACCCTACAGGTCCATACAGAACCCCACAGGGCCCTACGGAACTTTACCAGCCACTACGGAACTCTACGGGTCCCTAGGGAACCCTGCAGAACCCTCCAGAACCTTACAGAATCCCACAGACTCCTACAGACTTCTGCGGGCACTTACACAACCCTACAGGCCCCTACCTAACACTGCCAGCCCCTATGGAAGGAACCCTACAGGCCCCTACAGAACACTACTGGCTCCTGCGGTACTCCAGAGGCCTCTAGGGAACCTATGAAGCTCTACGGAACCCTATGGATCCTCACGGAACAGTACGGGCCCCTTCAGACCTCTGCGGGCGCTTATGGAAACCTACAGGACCCTACGGAACTGTACGAGACTCTACAGGCCCCTAGAGAACACCACAGGCCCTTACGGAACTGTACGAGACTCTACAGGCCCCTAGGGAACACCACAGGCCCCTACGGAACCCTACACAACCCTCTGGAAACTTATGGAACCCTATAAGCTCCTACCAACCCCTGCGGGCACTTACACAACCCTACAGGCCCCTACGGAAATCTACGGGACTCTACGGGCCCCTAGGGAAGCCTACAGATTTCGACGGAACCCTACGAGCCCCTCTGGAACCCTACAGAATACTCCAGGACCCGACAGCACTCTACAAGACCCTTAGCAACACAATGGAACCTCACTAAAACCCTGTGGGCTCCTACAGAACACTGCAGGTGCCTACGGAACCCTACAGACCCCTACAGAATACTACCAGCCACTACAGAAAAATATGGCCCCTACGGAACTCTACGGAACCTGACAGAAATACCGTGGGCCCCTACAGGCCCTTGCGGGCACTTGCAGAACTCTGCAGGAACCCACGGAACTTTATGGAACCCTCCCAGCCCCTACGGAAGCCTAAAGACCCTTGCAGGCAGTTACGGAATGGTACAGGGCCCTAGGGTACTTTACCAGCCACTACGGAACTCTACGGGCCCCTAGGGAACCCTGCAGAACCCTCCAGAACCTTACAGAATCCCACGGATTCCTACAGACTCCTGCGGGCACTTACTCAACCCTAGAGGACCCTACGGAACACTGCCAGCCCCTATGGAAGGAACCCTACGGGCCCCTACAGAACACTACTGGCTCCTGCGGTACTCCAGAGGCCTCTAGGGAACCTACAAAGCTCTACGGAACCCTATGGATCCTCACGGAACAGTACGGGCCCCTTCAGACCTCTGCGGGCGCTTATGGAAACCTACAGGACCCTACGGAACTGTACGAGACTCTACAGGCCCCTAGGGAACACCACAGGCCCCAACGGAACCCTACACAACCCTCCGGAAACATATAGCACCCTACAAGCTCCTACCAACCCCTGCGGGCACTTACACAACCCTACAGGCCCCTACGGAAATCTACGGGACTCTACGGGCCCCTAGGGAACCCTACAGATTTCGACGAAACCCTACGAGCCCCTCTGGAACCCTACAGAATACTCCAGGACCCGACAGCACTCTACAAGACCCTTAGCAACACAATGGAACCTCACTAAAACCCTATGGGCTCCTACAGAACACTGCAGGTGCCTACGGAACCCTACAGACCCCTACAGAATACTACCAGCCACTACAGAAAAATATGGCCCCTACGGAACTCTACGGAACCTGACAGAAATACCGTGGGCCCCTACAGGCCCTTGCGGGCACTTGCAGAACTCTGCAGGAACCCACGGAACTTTATGGAACCCTCCCAGCCCCTACGGAAGCCTAAAGACCCTTGCAGGCAGTTACGGAATGGTACAGGGCCCTAGGGTACTTTACCAGCCACTACGGAACTCTACGGGCCCCTAGGGAACCCTGCAGAACCCTCCAGAACCTTACAGAATCCCACGGATTCCTACAGACTCCTGCGGGCACTTACTCAACCCTACAGGCCCCTACGGAACACTGCCAGCCCCTATGGAAGGAACCCTACGGGCCCCTACAGAACACTACTGGCTCCTGCGGTACTCCAGAGGCCTCTAGGGAACCTACAAAGCTCTACGGAGCCCTATGGATCCTCACGGAACAGTACGGGCCCCTTCAGACCTCTGCGGGCGCTTATGGAAACCTACAGGACCCTACGGAACTGTACGAGACTCTACAGGCCCCTAGAGAACACCACAGGCCCTTACGGAACTGTACGAGACTCTACAGGCCCCTAGGGAACACCACAGGCCCCTACGGAACCCTACACAACCCTCCGGAAACATATGGCACCCTACAAGCTCCTACCAACCCCTGCGGGCACTTACACAACCCTACAGGCCCCTACGGAAATCTACAGGACTCTACGGGCCCCTACGGAATCCTACAGATTTCGACGAAACCCTACGAGCCCCTCTGGAACCCTACAGAATACTCCAGGACCCGACAGCACTCTACAAGACCCTTAGCAACACAACGGAACCTCACTAAAACCCTATGGGCTCCTACAGAACACTGCAGGTGCCTACGGAACCCTACAGACCCCTACGGAACCCTACAGACACCTGCGGGCACTTACGGAACCCTGCAGGCCCCTACGGAACCCTACAGGTCCATACAGAACCCCACAGGGCCCTATGGAACTTTACCAGCCACTACGGAACTCTACGGGTCCCTAGGGAACCCTGCAGAACCCTCCAGAACCTTACAGAATCCCACAGACTCCTACAGACTTCTGCGGGCACTTACACAACCCTACAGGCCCCTACCTAACACTGCCAGCCCCTATGGAAGGAACCCTACAGGCCCCTACAGAACACTACTGGCTCCTGCGGTACTCCAGAGGCCTCTAGGGAACCTATGAAGCTCTACGGAACCCTATGGATCCTCACGGAACAGTACGGGCCCCTTCAGACCTCTGCGGGCGCTTATGGAAACCTACAGGACCCTACGGAACTGTACGAGACTCTACAGGCCCCTAGAGAACACCACAGGCCCTTACGGAACTGTACGAGACTCTACAGGCCCCTAGGGAACACCACAGGCCCCTACGGAACCCTACACAACCCTCTGGAAACTTATGGAACCCTATAAGCTCCTACCAACCCCTGCGGGCACTTACACAACCCTACAGGCCCCTACGGAAATCTACGGGACTCTACGGGCCCCTAGGGAACCCTACAGATTTCGACGGAACCCTACGAGCCCCTCTGGAACCCTACAGAATACTCCAGGACCCGACAGCACTCTACAAGACCCTTAGCAACACAATGGAACCTCACTAAAACCCTGTGGGCTCCTACAGAACACTGCAGGTGCCTACGGAACCCTACAGACCCCTACAGAATACTACCAGCCACTACAGAAAAATATGGCCCCTACGGAACTCTACGGAACCTGACAGAAATACCGTGGGCCCCTACAGGCCCTTGCGGGCACTTGCAGAACTCTGCAGGAACCCACGGAACTTTATGGAACCCTACCAGCCCCTACGGAAGCCTAAAGACCCTTGCAGGCAGTTACGGAATGGTACAGGGCCCTAGGGTACTTTACCAGCCACTACGGAACTCTACGGGCCCCTAGGGAACCCTGCAGAACCCTCCAGAACCTTACAGAATCCCACGGATTCCTACAGACTCCTGCGGGCACTTACTCAACCCTAGAGGACCCTACGGAACACTGCCAGCCCCTATGGAAGGAACCCTACGGGCCCCTACAGAACACTACTGGCTCCTGCGGTACTCCAGAGGCCTCTAGGGAACCTACAAAGCTCTACGGAACCCTATGGATCCTCACGGAACAGTACGGGCCCCTTCAGACCTCTGCGGGCGCTTATGGAAACCTACAGGACCCTACGGAACTGTACGAGACTCTACAGGCCCCTAGGGAACACCACAGGCCCCAACGGAACCCTACACAACCCTCCGGAAACATATGGCACCCTACAAGCTCCTACCAACCCCTGCGGGCACTTACACAACCCTACAGGCCCCTACGGAAATCTACGGGACTCTACGGGCCCCTAGGGAACCCTACAGATTTCGACGAAACCCTACGAGCCCCTCTGGAACCCTACAGAATACTCCAGGACCCGACAGCACTCTACAAGACCCTTAGCAACACAACGGAACCTCACTAAAACCCTATGGGCTCCTACAGAACACTGCAGGTGCCTACGGAACCCTACAGACCCCTACGGAACCCTACAGACACCTGCGGGCACTTACGGAACCCTGCAGGCCCCTACGGAACCCTACAGGTCCATACAGAACCCCACAGGGCCCTACGGAACTTTACCAGCCACTACGGAACTCTACGGGTCCCTACGGAACCCTGCAGAACCCTCCGCAACCTTACAGAATCCCACAGACTCCTACAGACTTCTGCGGGCACTTACACAACCCTACAGGCCCCTACCTAACACTGCCAGCTCCTATGGAAGGAACCCTACGGGCCCCTACAGAACACTACTGGCTCCTGCGGTACTCCAGAGGTCTCTAGGGAACCTACGAAGCTCTACGGAACCCTATGAATCCTCACGGAACAGTACGGGCCCCTTCAGACCTCTGCGGGCGCTTATGGAAACCTACAGGACCCTACGGAACTGTACGAGACTCTACAGGCCCCTAGGGAACACCAAAGGCCCCTACGGAACCCTACACAACCCTCTGGAAACTTATGGCACCCTACAAGCTCCTACCAACTCCTGCGGGCACTTACACAACCCTACAGGCCCCTACGGAAATCTACGGGACTCTACGGGCCCCTAGGGAACCCTACAGATTTCGACGAAACCCTACGAGCCCCTCTGGAACCCTACAGAATACTCCAGGACCCGACAGCACTCTACAAGACCCTTAGCAACACAATGGAACCTCACTAAAACCCTATGGGCTCCTACAGAACACTGCAGGTGCCTACGGAACCCTACAGACCCCTACGGAACCCTACAGACACCTGCGGGCACTTACGGAACCCTGCAGGCCCCTACGGAACCCTACAGGTCCATACAGAACCCCACAGGGCCCTACGGAACTTTACCAGCCACTACGGAACTCTACGGGTCCCTACGGAACCCTGCAGAACCCTCCGCAACCTTACAGAATCCCACAGACTCCTACAGACTTCTGCGGGCACTTACACAACCCTACAGGCCCCTACCTAACACTGCCAGCCCCTATGGAAGGAACCCTACAGGCCCCTACAGAACACTACTGGCTCCTGCGGTACTCCAGAGGCCTCTAGGGAACCTACGAAGCTCTACGGAACCCTATGGATCCTCACGGAACAGTACGGGCCCCTTCAGACCTCTGCGGGCGCTTATGGAAACCTACAGGACCCTACGGAACTGTACGAGACTCTACAGGCCCCTAGAGAACACCACAGGCCCTTACGGAACTGTACGAGACTCTACAGGCCCCTAGGGAACACCACAGGCCCCTACGGAACCCTACACAACCCTCTGGAAACTTATGGAACCCTATAAGCTCCTACCAACCCCTGCGGGCACTTACACAACCCTACAGGTCCCTACGGAAATCTACGGGACTCTACGGGCCCCTAGGGAACCCTACAGATTTCGATGGAACCCTACGAGCCCCTCTGGAACCCTACAGAATACTCCAGGACCCGACAGCACTCTACAAGACCCTTAGCAACACAATGGAACCTCACTAAAACCCTATGGGCTCCTACAGAACACTGCAGGTGCCTACGGAACCCTACAGACCCCTACAGAATACTACCAGCCACTACAGAAAAATATGGCCCCTACGGAACTCTACGGAACCTGACAGAAACACCGTGGGCCCCTACAGGCCCTTGCGGGCACTTGCAGAACTCTGCAGGAACCCACGGAACTTTATGGAACCCTCCCAGCCCCTACGGAAGCCTAAAGACCCTTGCAGGCAGTTACGGAATGGTACAGGGCCCTAGGGTACTTTACCAGCCACTACGGAACTCTACGGGCCCCTAGGGAACCCTGCAGAACCCTCCAGAACCTTACAGAATCCCACGGATTCCTACAGACTCCTGCGGGCACTTACTCAACCCTAGAGAACCCTACGGAACACTGCCAGCTCCTATGGAAGGAACCCTACAAGCCCCTACAGAACACTACTGGCTCCTGCGGTACTCCAGAGGCCTCTAGGGAACCTACGAAGCTCTACGGAGCCCTATGGATCCTTACGGAACAGTACGGACCCCTTCAGACCTCTGCGGGCGCTTATGGAAACCTACAGGACCCTACGGAACTCTACGAGACTCTACAGACCCCTAGGGAACACCACAGGCCCCTACGGAACCCTACACAACCCTCCGGAAACATATGGCACCCTACAAGCTCCTACCAACCCCTGCGGGCACTTACACAACCCTACAGGTCCCTACGGAAATCTACGGGACTCTATGGGCCCCTAGGGAACCCTACAGATTTCGACGAAACCCTACGAGCCCCTCTGGAACCCTACAGAATACTCCAGGACCCGACAGCACTCTACAAGACCCTTAGCAACACAACGGAACCTCACTAAAACCCTATGGGCTCCTACAGAACACTGCAGGTGCCTACGGAACCCTACAGACCCCTACGGAACCCTACAGACACCTGCGGGCACTTACGGAACCCTGCAGGCCCCTACGGAACCCTACAGGTCCATACAGAACCCCACAGGGCCCTACGGAACTTTACCAGCCACTACGGAACTCTACGGGTCCCTACGGAACCCTGCAGAACCCTCCGGAACCTTAGAGAATCCCACAGACTCCTACAGACTTCTGCGGGCACTTACACAACCCTACAGGCCCCTACCTAACACTGCCAGCCCCTATGGAAGGAACCCTACAGGCCCCTACAGAACACTACTGGCTCCTGCGGTACTCCAGAGGCCTCTAGGGAACCTACGAAGCTCTACGGAACCCTATGGATCCTCACGGAACAGTACGGGCCCCTTCAGACCTCTGCGGGCGCTTATGGAAACCTACAGGACCCTACGGAACTGTACGAGACTCTACAGGCCCCTAGAGAACACCACAGGCCCTTACGGAACTGTACGAGACTCTACAGGCCCCTAGGGAACACCACAGGCCCCTACGGAACCCTACACAACCCTCTGGAAACTTATGGAACCCTATAAGCTCCTACCAACCCCTGCGGGCACTTACACAACCCTACAGGTCCCTACGGAAATCTACGGGACTCTACGGGCCCCTAGGGAACCCTACAGATTTCGATGGAACCCTACGAGCCCCTCTGGAACCCTACAGAATACTCCAGGACCCGACAGCACTCTACAAGACCCTTAGCAACACAATGGAACCTCACTAAAACCCTATGGGCTCCTACAGAACACTGCAGGTGCCTACGGAACCCTACAGACCCCTACAGAATACTACCAGCCACTACAGAAAAATATGGCCCCTACGGAACTCTACGGAACCTGACAGAAACACCGTGGGCCCCTACAGGCCCTTGCGGGCACTTGCAGAACTCTGCAGGAACCCACGGAACTTTATGGAACCCTCCCAGCCCCTACGGAAGCCTAAAGACCCTTGCAGGCAGTTACGGAATGGTACAGGGCCCTAGGGTACTTTACCAGCCACTACGGAACTCTACGGGCCCCTAGGGAACCCTGCAGAACCCTCCAGAACCTTACAGAATCCCACGGATTCCTACAGACTCCTGCGGGCACTTACTCAACCCTAGAGAACCCTACGGAACACTGCCAGCTCCTATGGAAGGAACCCTACAAGCCCCTACAGAACACTACTGGCTCCTGCGGTACTCCAGAGGCCTCTAGGGAACCTACGAAGCTCTACGGAGCCCTATGGATCCTTACGGAACAGTACGGACCCCTTCAGACCTCTGCGGGCGCTTATGGAAACCTACAGGACCCTACGGAACTGTACGAGACTCTACAGACCCCTAGGGAACACCACAGGCCCCTACGGAACCCTACACAACCCTCCGGAAACATATGGCACCCTACAAGCTCCTACCAACCCCTGCGGGCACTTACACAACCCTACAGGTCCCTACGGAAATCTACGGGACTCTATGGGCCCCTAGGGAACCCTACAGATTTCGACGAAACCCTACGAGCCCCTCTGGAACCCTACAGAATACTCCAGGACCCGACAGCACTCTACAAGACCCTTAGCAACACAACGGAACCTCACTAAAACCCTATGGGCTCCTACAGAACACTGCAGGTGCCTACGGAACCCTACAGACCCCTACGGAACCCTACAGACACCTGCGGGCACTTACGGAACCCTGCAGGCCCCTACGGAACCCTACAGGTCCATACAGAACCCCACAGGGCCCTACGGAACTTTACCAGCCACTACGGAACTCTACGGGTCCCTACGGAACCCTGCAGAACCCTCCGGAACCTTAGAGAATCCCACAGACTCCTACAGACTTCTGCGGGCACTTACACAACCCTACAGGCCCCTACCTAACACTGCCAGCTCCTATGGAAGGAACCCTACGGGCCCCTACAGAACACTACCGGCTCCTGCGGTACTCCAGAGGCCTCTAGGGAACCTATGAAGCTCTACGGAACCCTATGGATCCTCACGGAACAGTACGGGCCCCTTCAGACCTCTGCGGGCGCTTATGGAAACCTACAGGACCCTACGGAACTGTACGAGACTCTACAGGCCCCTAGGGAACACCACAGGCCCTTACGGAACTGTACGAGACTCTACAGGCCCCTAGGGAACACCACAGGCCCTTACGGAACTGTACGAGACTCTACAGGCCCCTAGGGAACACCACAGGCCCCTACGGAACCCTACACAACCCTCTGGAAACTTATGGAACCCTATAAGCTCCTACCAACCCCTGCGGGCACTTACACAACCCTACAGGCCCCTACGGAAATCTACGGGACTCTACGGGCCCCTAGGGAACCCTACAGATTTCGACGAAACCCTACGAGCCCCTCTGGAACCCTACAGAATACTCCAGGACCCGACAGCACTCTACAAGACCCTTAGCAACACAACGGAACCTCACTAAAACCCTATGGGCTCCTACAGAACACTGCAGGTGCCTACGGAACCCTACAGACCCCTACGGAACCCTACAGACACCTGCGGGCACTTACGGAACCCTGCAGGCCCCTACGGAACCCTACAGGTCCATACAGAACCCCACAGGGCCCTACGGAACTTTACCAGCCACTACGGAACTCTACGGGTCCCTACGGAACCCTGCAGAACCCTCCGGAACCTTAGAGAATCCCACAGACTCCTACAGACTTCTGCGGGCACTTACTCAACCCTACAGGCCCCTACCTAACACTGCCAGCCCCTATGGAAGGAACCCTACGGGCCCCTACAGAACACTACTGGCTCCTGCGGTACTCCAGAGGCCTCTAGGGAACCTACGAAGCTCTACGGAACCCTATGGATCCTCACGGAACAGTACGGGCCCCTTCAGACCTCTGCGGGCGCTTATGGAAACCTACAGGACCCTACGGAACTCTACGAGACTCTACAGGCCCCTAGGGAACACCACAGGCCCCTACGGAACCCTACACAACCCTCTGGAAACTTATGGCACCCTACAAGCTCCTACCAACCCCTGCGGGCACTTACACAACCCTACAGGCCCCTACGGAAATCTACGGGACTCTACGGGCCCCTAGGGAACCCTACAGATTTCGACGAAACCCTACAAGGCCCTCTGGAACCCTACAGAATACTCCAGGACCCGACAGCACTCTACAAGACCCTTAGCAACACAACGGAACCTCACTAAAACCCTATGGGCTCCTACAGAACACTGCAGGTGCCTACGGAACCCTACAGACCCCTACAGAATACTACCAGCCACTACAGAAAAATATGGCCCCTACGGAACTCTACGGAACCTGACAGAAATACCGTGGGCCCCTACAGGCCCTTGCGGGCACTTGCAGAACTCTGCAGGAACCCACGGAACTTTATGGAACCCTCCCAGCCCCTACGGAAGCCTAAAGACCCTTGCAGGCAGTTACGGAATGGTACAGGGCCCTAGGGTACTTTACCAGCCACTACGGAACTCTACGGGCCCCTAGGGAACCCTGCAGAACCCTCCAGAACCTTACAGAATCCCACGGATTCCTACAGACTCCTGCGGGCACTTACTCAACCCTAGAGGACCCTACGGAACACTGCCAGCCCCTATGGAAGGAACCCTACGGGCCCCTACAGAACACTACTGGCTCCTGCGGTACTCCAGAGGCCTCTAGGGAACCTACAAAGCTCTACGGAGCCCTATGGATCCTCACGGAACAGTACGGGCCCCTTCAGACCTCTGCGGGCGCTTATGGAAACCTACAGGACCCTACGGAACTGTACGAGACTCTACAGGCCCCTAGGGAACACCACAGGCCCCAACGGAACCCTACACAACCCTCCGGAAACATATGGCACCCTACAAGCTCCTACCAACCCCTGCGGGCACTTACACAACCCTACAGGCCCCTACGGAAATCTACGGGACTCTACGGGCCCCTAGGGAACCCTACAGATTTCGACGAAACCCTACGAGCCCCTCTGGAACCCTACAGAATACTCCAGGACCCGACAGCACTCTACAAGACCCTTAGCAACACAACGGAACCTCACTAAAACCCTATGGGCTCCTACAGAACACTGCAGGTGCCTACGGAACCCTACAGAGCCCTACGGAACCCTACAGACACCTGCGGGCACTTACGGAACCCTGCAGGCCCCTACGGAACCCTACAGGTCCATACAGAACCCCACAGGGCCCTACGGAACTTTACCAGCCACTACGGAACTCTACGGGTCCCTACGGAACCCTGCAGAACCCTCCGGAACCTTAGAGAATCCCACAGACTCCTACAGACTTCTGCGGGCACTTACTCAACCCTACAGGCCCCTACCTAACACTGCCAGCCCCTATGGAAGGAACCCTACAGGCCCCTACAGAACACTACTGGCTCCTGCGGTACTCCAGAGGCCTCTAGGGAACCTATGAAGCTCTACGGAACCCTATGGATCCTCACGGAACAGTACGGGCCCCTTCAGACTTCTGCGGGCGCTTATGGAAACCTACAGGACCCTACGGAACTGTACGAGACTCTACAGGCCCCTAGAGAACACCACAGGCCCTTACGGAACTGTACGAGACTCTACAGGCCCCTAGGGAACACCACAGGCCCCTACGGAACCCTACACAACCCTCTGGAAACTTATGGAACCCTATAAGCTCCTACCAACCCCTGCGGGCACTTACACAACCCTACAGGTCCCTACGGAAATCTACGGGACTCTATGGGCCCCTAGGGAACCCTACAGATTTCGATGGAACCCTACGAGCCCCTCTGGAACCCTACAGAATACTCCAGGACCCGACAGCACTCTACAAGACCCTTAGCAACACAACGGAACCTCACTAAAACCCTATGGGCTCCTACAGAACACTGCAGGCGCCTACGGAACCCTACAGACCCCTACGGAACCCTACAGACACCTGCGGGCACTTACGGAACCCTGCAGGCCCCTACGGAACCCTACAGGTCCATACAGAACCCCACAGGGCCCTACGGAACTTTACCAGCCACTATGGAACTCTACGGGTCCCTACGGAACCCTGCAGAACCCTCCGGAACCTTAGAGAATCCCACAGACTCCTACAGACTTCTGCGGGCACTTACTCAACCCTACAGGCCCCTACCTAACACTGCCAGATCCTATGGAAGGAACCCTACGGGCCCCTACAGAACACTACTGGCTCCTGCGGTACTCCAGAGGCCTCTAGGAAACCTACGAAGCTCTACGGAGCCCTATGGATCCTCACGGAACAGTACGGGCCCCTTCAGACCTCTGCGGGCGCTTATGGAAACCTACAGGACCTTACGGAACTGTACGAGACTCTACAGGCCCCTAGGGAACACCACAGGCCCCTACGGAACCCTACACAACCCTCCGGAAACATATGGCACCCTACAAGCTCCTACCAACCCCTGCGGGCACTTACACAACCCTACAGGCCCCTACGGAAATCTACGGGACTCTACGGGCCCCTAGGGAACCCTACAGATTTCGACGAAACCCTACGAGCCCCTCTGGAACCCTACAGAATACTCCAGGACCCGACAGCACTCTACAAGACCCTTAGCAACACAACGGAACCTCACTAAAACCCTATGGGCTCCTACAGAACACTGCAGGCGCCTACGGAACCCTACAGACCCCTACAGAATACTAGCAGCCACTACAGAAAAATATGGCCCCTACGGAACTCTACGGAACCTGACAGAAACACCGTGGGCCCCTACAGGCCCTTGCGGGCACTTGCAGAACTCTGCAGGAACCCACGGAACTTTATGGAACCCTACCAGCCCCTACGGAAGCCTAAAGACCCTTGCAGGCAGTTACGGAATGGTACAGGGCCCTAGGGTACTTTACCAGCCACTACGGAACTCTACGGGCCCCTACGGAACCCTGCAGAACCCTCCAGAACCTTACAGAATCCCACAGACTCCTACAGACTTCTGCGGGCACTTACACAACCCTACAGGCCCCTACCTAACACTGCCAGCCCCTATGGAAGGAACCCTACAGGCCCCTACAGAACACTACTGGCTCCTGCGGTACTCCAGAGGCCTCTAGGGAACCTACGAAGCTCTACGGAACCCTATGGATCCTCACGGAACAGTACGGGCCCCTTCAGACCTCTGCGGGCGCTTATGGAAACCTACAGGACCCTACGGAACTGTACGAGACTCTACAGGCCCCTAGAGAACACCACAGGCCCTTACGGAACTGTACGAGACTCTACAGGGCCCTAGGGAACACCACAGGCCCCTACGGAACCCTACACAACCCTCTGGAAACTTATGGCACCCTACAAGCTCCTACCAACCCCTGCGGGCACTTACACAACCCTACAGGTCCCTACGGAAATCTACGGGACTCTATGGGCCCCTAGGGAACCCTACAGATTTCGATGGAACCCTACGAGCCCCTCTGGAGCCCTACAGAATACTCCAGGACCCGACAGCACTCTACAAGACCCTTAGCAACACAACGGAACCTCACTAAAACCCTATGGGCTCCTACAGAACACTGCAGGTGCCTACGGAACCCTACAGACCCCTACGGAACCCTACAGACACCTGCGGGCACTTACGGAACCCTGCAGGCCCCTACGGAACCCTACAGGTCCATACAGAACCCCACAGGGCCCTACGGAACTTTACCAGCCACTACGGAACTCTAGGGGTCCCTACGGAACCCTGCAGAACCCTCCGGAACCTTAGAGAATCCCACAGACTCCTACAGACTTCTGCGGGCACTTACACAACCCTACAGGCCCCTACCTAACACTGCCAGCTCCTATGGAAGGAACCCTACGGGCCCCTACAGAACACTACTGGCTCCTGCGGTACTCCAGAGGCCTCTAGGGAACCTACGAAGCTCTACGGAACCCTATGGATCCTCACGGAACAGTACGGGCCCCTTCAGACCTCTGCGGGCTCTTATGGAAACCTACAGGACCCTACGGAACTGTACGAGACTCTACAGGCCCCTAGAGAACACCACAGGCCCTTACGGAACTGTACGAGACTCTACAGGGCCCTAGGGAACACCACAGGCCCCTACGGAACCCTACACAACCCTCTGGAAACTTATGGAACCCTATAAGCTCCTACCAACCCCTGCGGGCACTTACACAACCCTACAGGTCCCTACGGAAATCTACGGGACTCTACGGGCCCCTAGGGAACCCTACAGATTTCGACGGAACCCTACGAGCCCCTCTGGAACCCTACAGAATACTCCAGGACCCGACAGCACTCTACAAGACCCTTAGCAACACAACGGAACCTCACTAAAACCCTATGGGCTCCTACAGAACACTGCAGGCGCCTACGGAACCCTACAGACCCCTACAGAATACTACCAGCCACTACAGAAAAATATGGCCCCTACAGAACTCTACGGAACCTGACAGAAACACTGTGGTCTCCTACAAGCCCTTGCGGGCACTTGCAGAACTCTGCAGGAACCCACGGAACTTTATGGAACCCTACCAGCCCCTACGGAAGCTTAAAGATCCTTGCAGGCAGTTACGGAACGGTACAGGGCCCTAGGGTACTTTACCAGCCACTACGGAACTCTACTGGCCCCTAGGGAACCCTGCAGAACCCTCCGGAACCTTAGAGAATCCCACAGACTCCTACAGACTTCTGCGGGCACTTACTCAACCCTACAGGCCCCTACCTAACACTGCCAGATCCTATGGAAGGAACCCTACGGGCCCCTACAGAACACTACTGGCTCCTGCGGTACTCCAGAGGCCTCT
Source organism: Numenius arquata (assembly GCF_964106895.1). NCBI lineage: Eukaryota > Metazoa > Chordata > Aves > Charadriiformes > Scolopacidae > Numenius > Numenius arquata. Next base: position 147,517 of record NW_027415018.1, read on the forward strand.
AGGGAACCTACGAAGCTCTACGGAGCCCTATGGATCCTCACGGAACAGTACGGGCCCCTTCAGACCTCTGCGGGCGCTTATGGAAACCTACAGGACCCTACGGAACTGTACGAGACTCTACAGGCCCCTAGGGAACACCACAGGCCCCTACGGAACCCTACACAACCCTCCGGAAACATATGGCACCCTACAAGCTCCTACCAACCCCTGCGGGCACTTACACAACCCTACAGGCCCCTACGGAAATCTACGGGACTCTACGGGCCCCTAGGGAACCCTACAGATTTCGACGAAACCCTACGAGCCCCTCTGGAACCCTACAGAATACTCCAGGACCCGACAGCACTCTACAAGACCCTTAGCAACACAACGGAACCTCACTAAAACCCTATGGGCTCCTACAGAACACTGCAGGCGCCTACGGAACCCTACAGACCCCTACAGAATACTACCAGCCACTACAGAAAAATATGGCCCCTACGGAACTCTACGGAACCTGACAGAAACACCGTGGGCCCCTACAGGCCCTTGCGGGCACTTGCAGAACTCTGCAGGAACCCACGGAACTTTATGGAACCCTCCCAGCCCCTACGGAAGCCTAAAGACCCTTGCAGGCAGTTACGGAATGGTACAGGGCCCTAGGGTACTTTACCAGCCACTACGGAACTCTACGGGCCCCTACGGAACCCTGCAGAACCCTCCAGAACCTTACAGAATCCCACAGACTCCTACAGACTTCTGCGGGCACTTACACAACCCTACAGGCCCCTACCTAACACTGCCAGCTCCTATGGAAGGAACCCTACGGGCCCCTACAGAACACTACTGGCTCCTGCGGTACTCCAGAGGCCTCTAGGGAACCTATGAAGCTCTACGGAACCCTATGGATCCTCACGGAACAGTACGGGCCCCTTCAGACTTCTGCGGGCGCTTATGGAAACCTACAGGACCCTACGGAACTGTACGAGACTCTACAGGCCCCTAGAGAACACCACAGGCCCTTACGGAACTGTACGAGACTCTACAGGCCCCTAGGGAACACCACAGGCCCCTACGGAACCCTACACAACCCTCTGGAAACTTATGGAACCCTATAAGCTCCTACCAACCCCTGCGGGCACTTACACAACCCTACAGGTCCCTACGGAAATCTACGGGACTCTATGGGCCCCTAGGGAACCCTACAGATTTCGATGGAACCCTACGAGCCCCTCTGGAACCCTACAGAATACTCCAGGACCCGACAGCACTCTACAAGACCCTTAGCAACACAACGGAACCTCACTAAAACCCTATGGGCTCCTACAGAACACTGCAGGCGCCTACGGAACCCTACAGACCCCTACGGAACCCTACAGACACCTGCGGGCACTTACGGAACCCTGCAGGCCCCTACGGAACCCTACAGGTCCATACAGAACCCCACAGGGCCCTACGGAACTTTACCAGCCACTATGGAACTCTACGGGTCCCTACGGAACCCTGCAGAACCCTCCGGAACCTTAGAGAATCCCACAGACTCCTACAGACTTCTGCGGGCACTTACTCAACCCTACAGGCCCCTACCTAACACTGCCAGATCCTATGGAAGGAACCCTACGGGCCCCTACAGAACACTACTGGCTCCTGCGGTACTCCAGAGGCCTCTAGGAAACCTACGAAGCTCTACGGAGCCCTATGGATCCTCACGGAACAGTACGGGCCCCTTCAGACCTCTGCGGGCGCTTATGGAAACCTACAGGACCCTACGGAACTGTACGAGACTCTACAGGCCCCTAGAGAACACCACAGGCCCCTACGGAACCCTACACAACCCTCCGGAAACATATGGCACCCTACAAGCTCCTACCAACCCCTGCGGGCACTTACACAACCCTACAGGCCCCTACGGAAATCTACGGGACTCTACGGGCCCCTAGGGAACCCTACAGATTTCGACGAAACCCTACGAGCCCCTCTGGAACCCTACAGAATACTCCAGGACCCGACAGCACTCTACAAGACCCTTAGCAACACAACGGAACCTCACTAAAACCCTATGGGCTCCTACAGAACACTGCAGGTGCCTACGGAACCCTACAGACCCCTACGGAACCCCACAGGGCCCTACGGAACTTTACCAGCCACTACGGAACTCTACGGGTCCCTACGGAACCCTGCAGAACCCTCCGGAACCTTACAGAATCCCACAGACTCCTACAGACTTCTGCGGGCACTTACACAACCCTACAGGCCCCTACCTAACACTGCCAGCCCCTATGGAAGGAACCCTACAGGCCCCTACAGAACACTACTGGCTCCTGCGGTACTCCAGAGGCCTCTAGGGAACCTACGAAGCTCTACGGAACCCTATGGATCCTCACGGAACAGTACGGGCCCCTTCAGACCTCTGCGGGCGCTTATGGAAACCTACAGGACCCTACGGAACTGTACGAGACTCTACAGGCCCCTAGAGAACACCACAGGCCCTTACGGAACTGTACGAGACTCTACAGGCCCCTAGGGAACACCACAGGCCCCTACGGAACCCTACACAACCCTCTGGAAACTTATGGAACCCTATAAGCTCCTACCAACCCCTGCGGGCACTTACACAACCCTACAGGTCCCTACGGAAATCTACGGGACTCTATGGGCCCCTAGGGAACCCTACAGATTTCGATGGAACCCTACGAGCCCCTCTGGAACCCTACAGAATACTCCAGGACCCGACAGCACTCTACAAGACCCTTAGCAACACAACGGAACCTCACTAAAACCCTATGGGCTCCTACAGAACACTGCAGGCGCCTACGGAACCCTACAGACCCCTACAGAATACTACCAGCCACTACAGAAAAATATGGCCCCTACAGAACTCTACGGAACCTGACAGAAACACTGTGGTCTCCTACAGGCCCTTGCGGGCACTTGCAGAACTCTGCAGGAACCCACGGAACTTTATGGAACCCTACCAGCCCCTACGGAAGCTTAAAGATCCTTGCAGGCAGTTACGGAACGGTACAGGGCCCTAGGGTACTTTACCAGCCACTACGGAACTCTACGGGCCCCTAGGGAACCCTGCAGAACCCTCCAGAACCTTACAGAATCCCACGGATTCCTACAGACTCCTGCGGGCACTTACTCAACCCTAGAGGACCCTACGGAACACTGCCAGCTCCTATGGAAGGAACCCTACGGGCCCCTACAGAACACTACTGGCTCCTGCGGTACTCCAGAGGCCTCTAGGGAACCTACGAAGCTCTACGGAGCCCTATGGATCCTTACGGAACAGTACGGGCCCCTTCAGACCTCTGCGGGCGCTTATGGAAACCTACAGGACCCTACGGAACTCTACGAGACTCTACAGGCCCCTAGGGAACACCACAGGCCCCTACGGAACCCTACACAACCCTCCGGAAACATATGGCACCCTACAAGCTCCTACCAACCCCTGCGGGCACTTACACAACCCTACAGGCCCCTACGGAAATCTACAGGACTCTACGGGCCCCTAGGGAAGCCTACAGATTTCGACGAAACCCTACGAGCCCCTCTGGAACCCTACAGAATACTCCAGGACCCGACAGCACTCTACAAGACCCTTAGCAACACAACGGAACCTCACTAAAACCCTATGGGCTCCTACAGAACACTGCAGGTGCCTACGGAACCCTACAGACCCCTACGGAACCCCACAGGGCCCTACGGAACTTTACCAGCCACTACGGAACTCTACGGGTCCCTACGGAACCCTGCAGAACCCTCCGGAACCTTAGAGAATCCCACAGACTCCTACAGACTTCTGCGGGCACTTACACAACCCTACAGGCCCCTACCTAACACTGCCAGCCCCTATGGAAGGAACCCTACAGGCCCCTACAGAACACTACTGGCTCCTGCGGTACTCCAGAGGCCTCTAGGGAACCTACGAAGCTCTACGGAACCCTATGGATCCTCACGGAACAGTACGGGCCCCTTCAGACCTCTGCGGGCGCTTATGGAAACCTACAGGACCCTACGGAACTGTACGAGACTCTACAGGCCCCTAGAGAACACCACAGGCCCTTACGGAACTGTACGAGACTCTACAGGCCCCTAGGGAACACCACAGGCCCCTACGGAACCCTACACAACCCTCTGGAAACTTATGGAACCCTATAAGCTCCTACCAACCCCTGCGGGCACTTACACAACCCTACAGGTCCCTACGGAAATCTACGGGACTCTATGGGCCCCTAGGGAACCCTACAGATTTCGATGGAACCCTACGAGCCCCTCTGGAACCCTACAGAATACTCCAGGACCCGACAGCACTCTACAAGACC